>NC_057806.1:332742519-332996779 GCF_018294505.1 Triticum aestivum | reverse complement strand
GGGGGGGTTGATCTGTTTTTTTTAACTAGGGTTTCGGACGGGGGAAGAAGAGATCCGAATGGAGGGGGTATTAATAGGCATAAGTGGAGCTAGGAGAGTCCAAATGAGGTGCGGTTTTTGCCCACACGATCATGATCGAACGCTCTAGGGCATGGAGCAGAGTTTGGTGGGTTTTGGGCCAAAATGGAAGGGTGTTGGGCTGCATCACACACGAGGCCTTCTCGGTCCCTCGGTTAACCGTTGGAGTATCAAACGAAGTCCAAATGGTACGAAACTTGACAGGCGGTCTACCGATAGTAAACCAAGGCCGCATGACAAGTCTCGTTCCAATCCGGAAATGTTTAATCCCCACACAAGAAAGAAAGGTAGAAATGACCACCGGAGGAGAACGAAGCGCCGGATTGCAAAACGGACAACGGGGAAAATGCTCGGATGCATGAGACGAACATGTATGCAAATGAAATGCGCATGATGACATGATATGAGATGCATGACACGCAAGCAATGACAACGCAACAACAGCGAATAACTGCACGACACCTGGCACATCGGTCTCGGGGCGTTACAACCTCCTTCTCATTTTGAAAACTTTAAGCACGCTTGGCAAAAATGTGTGGCGAAGTTTGGCAATGCATGGCCTAGACCCAAACAGGATAAGTACGTACGTACTAGGAGTACTAGTGTTAAAAAAGAAAGGTGGGGTTTTCCTTCGCGGGATTTAATCGATACAAATCCTCGTTTCACGTGTCAATTAATGCATATTTTTTTCTCCAAAGACAAAAGAGCTAACCATCTCACTCCTCATCGCTTGATTAATGCAGTGCCATGCAAACCAACCTTCTCACTTCCGCATGCATGCAGGGGATATTAATGTCCTTGGTTGCTAACCCCATCAATTTTGCCTCGATTAGTGTTAGTGGCCCTTTGCAAATTGTAATTTTGATATATTGGCCTTATGTACAAAAAAGGAGGTAGTAACTATATTTGACTTCCTTCCCCATTGCGGTGACGTCGATGATATCTTTTTTTTGGTGGTTTGGCGAAGTGCGTTCGATGGAGAACACCATTGAGGGAGACCATGGTAAGTCGTTCGCAAGTGCCGCCTGCAAGCCGAGACAACCGCCTTATTTGCATCCAGGAAGTCCTTTACTAGTACTATTAGGAGTACTAGTGCAGTGAGATGGTTTCTCGAAGAAAACGATGGAGAAGCGGAGTCAGCGAAGAGTGAAATGATGGTTGCTTCGTCCGTGCTTTTGTGATTTGACGCCTCACTGCTTTGTGATTTGTGATAGAAGGGACAGGGGAGTAGACTCTGTGCTCTATACTGTACTACATGCATCCAAGCATGGGAGAAAGAGGAGAGACGTTGCATTTTTCTATTCCTTCAATCAATCAATCAGGGAGCTTTGGTTCCTCTTTTTGGCTTTGGCAACACCGTCCACAATGGTTCCCACGATGCCAAAAGCTATTTTCACATTTGGCTACACATTGTGGATGCCCTTAACCGTACCACTTGGTTTTGCTCCTGTGTGCTATCTATACGAATCTCAATTATATTGATCTAAAAAATTATAGAATCAAGATTAGTAAAAAGGAGGTGATTTTGCCGCGCGGATGGCGGGGGAGGTTTCTTATTTGAGCAATGCTACATCCACGTAATGCTTTACATAAAGTTATGAACTGATGTGATGTGGGACTATTTGATTGGATTAAAGGAGAGGATTAGGCCCACCCCACCTGAAAATCAGGGGGCATATATAGATTAGATGGAAAGTATACGTAGCAGCTACGTAGCCCTTTGTAAGTCTAGGATTAGGCTTCTTATTTTCGGAGGACGTTGTCTTGGCGGTTTGCTAACATGCGGTCCCACATGTCAGTGCTTTACCAAGCCGATCTGCATCCCACATGAGGCAGAACAACGGCAGAAGCAACACGTGGTTAAGTTGAAGAAGATGAGGGAGAAGCGGATTCAGCAACGAGTGAAATGATGGTTGCTTCGTCCCTCCAACTTAACTGTGGCAAAGGTGTAGCTTTGTGATTTGACGCCTCATTGCTCATTACTACGCCGGCGCCAACTAGGGTGCTTCACCCCGGCTGCTCTGCACTGTATTCCGGTATGGCACGTGGACCCGGTAGCTTGATGTCCCACATGTCGGCGAAAGGGACTAGAAGATTTATGAAAGCGAGCGCTCCACTCTTACGACGGAGGAGTAGATGACACGACGGCCCAATGAACTGTCACTTGTACTGTATAGTACTATAGTTTTGCTGTTTCGCACGATCCATCGATACAAACCCGATTAAACAGGAAAGGGCGGGAATTTTCCCGCGCGGTAGATGATACTGGCCATACATTTCAAAGGCAATTTTAGTGTATGCAAACTGAATAATTATAAGTAACAATATGATATCTAGTAAAACTAAAAACGCATATGATTTATTGTGTTAGAGTGTAGTGGTGTGATGTATTGCATAGTTGTTAGATGTAACTTGCGACAACGTGTAGAGATGTAGTTTTGGAGGGCCTACAGAGAGAAAAGCATAATACGGTCACCGAACATCAGAATAAGCTGATTACGGTCACTATATACGTTTTGCGGTGATTATACGGTCACTTGCTCACAGTTCAGCATCGGATTGCACTCTGTTGACCGGCCAAATAGTCTACGTGGTGCCATGTTGACTAGTTAAATTGACCACGTTCCTTGTGGGTCCCACCTGTCAGTTCGCATAGGCAAAAGGTCAGATAAACACAAATTTACACAGGCGTGAGAAGGCTCCAACCCGTGCATGGGAATCACCTGGTTGTGTATGTGTTTGTCAGGGCCTGATGTGTGCGCATGCACATGTAGGTTGAGCACTTGAGCGTGAGAGTGTGTGTTGGTCGTGTGGTGTACTGGTGTGTGCATGCATGTGTGCGTGTGTGCGTGTGAGTGTTGCGTGGGTGTGTGTGAGTGTTCCGTGCGTGCGTGGCTGCGTGTGTACGTGTGAGTGTTGTGTGCGTGCGTGGGTGCATGTGTTTGTGTTAGTGTTGCGTGGATGCAGTTCGTGTGCATGCGTGCGTGTGTGTATAATCACAACACCAGCTCCTGTGTGTTAAAACAGACGGCTCAGCATACCAATACAAGGCCACCTTGTCTGCTGTGCCCATGGTCATGACTTCGAACCACCGTCCAAATATTTTTTTGTCATTTGTTTTCATTCTTACTAGCAAGATGCCCGTTCGTTGCACGTAACATCAAGATGCATTTGTATGACTTGTTTATCTTGTGAGAGAAAAGGATGAACGAGGGAAGGCCTTATTTGCAAATGTGGAGAGGTGTGTGGGTACCTTTTTGCAGAATTGCCATAGTTTCTTTCCTATCCGTCAGATATAAATCGGTTGGCCTATATTGCAGGATGGTAGGCACACCATCATCACCAACTCTGTTTTTTATAAGAGTGTATTTATGTATTTTGTAAGAGTGTAGATGTAGAGTAGATACAAGTCGACATGTGGGCACGATGGTAGTGAGATAATGTGATGCAACACTAGAGGTGCCACGTGGAGCGTTTAACTGGTCAACTAGTCATGTCATGAGCAAATACAGAGTTGTACGGTGAGCCCGTGACTGTACAATAACCACTAAACGTAAATGGTGACCATAATGAGTGGATTCTGAAGTCCAATGTACGTATCGTGCTTTCGCTTCAAATACAATGATCGCCATTGCATATATCGCGAGAGAAAGATGAAACATGCATGAATTTTTTGGGGGCTTACTTTTAGAGGACCTGGAGATAGTTTTGTGTGCATACGTGAAAGGGGCGTACAGGGGGGGGGGGTATGCGATGGAGAGAGAGATGCTCTTCGTTTCTCTTTATTATGACTAACTTTGTATATAGTATAAAAATATACAAATTCACAGTGCGGAATAAATGTCATTGTGGGCACCATGCAATGCAAATTAGCGTTCGTACTCCTCCATATAACTTTGTAATGTTGTATATATGTAGAAACTCTAAAATAATTTTTTGGCCACACTTTATTCAAAAGGAATGTTGTATGCGAAATAAACGTGAAGAGAGGGCTTTTTAGATCAATGGGGTACGTGATGTAACATCTGTGAATGTGTAGTTGATGCATTTGGCGGGGCCTAGAGAGGTATGTGTGTGTATTATGTATTTGAGAGAGGCATGGATAGAGGGGCCGAGGGGCGTGGGAGAGATAGCACGAGAAATGAGAGTGGTCTAGAGAGAGAGAGAGACGAATATGACGTCATGACGAGAGATTCCATTCCCTTGAGTGTGTATATGCAAGGGGGGAATAGAGGCACTAGGAGAAATTTTCTGTGTGTGTGGTGTTTGTGTTGGTATGTGTGGGTGTGAGAAGATAATGAGACGTGGGGGCAGAGGGTGTGTCACCGCGTGAGGTCCGGTGGGTCGAGGTGAGGCCCTTCGTTCGGTTCCGTCCTGCGCCACATTGGTCGGCCCGTGACGCATTTAGGAAGACCCATGGATGACTAGTCGTACAAGACAAAGATAGCAGAATTGTGAAGGACTCTATGTCCACTGACAAAGCCGGCTAGGATTTGAAACCCTAGGTTCTCGGACTAAGGTAGCCCCTTTATCTCTGATATTACTATTCATCCAACCTAACTTTAAGGGGCATCCTACAGAATGCTCTGCTAGAATCATACTCATCGATTAGGAAGAGAGGTGTGAGACAATGAGTGAGAGACAGGCGTAAAGATAATGTGCGTACATGAGACACGTAGGCAGGTCCATGTATATAAAAAGGGTCGATGAGGATTGTGCGTGTGTACGTTTGCAAGAGGAAGAGTGCTTGTGATAAAGGTTAGTGAAAACAGTTGTAAATGCTTACGAGAGGGAGGGAGGGTTATATCTAGAGCATGTGTGTGAGAAAGACACCTCGGGAGAGAGTGTGTGAGCATGTGTGAGAGACCACCGATGGAGAGTGAAACTACACGTAAAAGACTGCTCTACACATTGATTAAAGATATAAATTGTATCCAAATATTAGGATGGGATCATGATATTTGCAATTCGCGTAAGGAGCGGTCATTGATCCATCAGACATCTAGATTCTATCAAATTTGATCATGTCTTTGTTATTATTCGACACAATTGATCCACATAGTTAGTATTTTGAACTCCATACAATGCATCGCTTTAGCAATCGAATGTAAACGTGAGTATAGTTCATGTTGTGTGTGTAAAGCACATTATACATACGAAAGTTACACAATGGACATTATAAATAGCTACCTATGAACTAGCATACATTTGAATTCAACTTAAGGTGGTTAAAAAAAATCGAATTCAACATGAAGTCCATTCAATTATTTGAATTTGATATCATGGTATTTGTAAACCACACCTAAATTAGGGGGCACCAATCTTTGCTCTGATTTTGTACATAATAGCATATGTAGTCGTGTACAAAATAGATTCAAATTTAGCTCCTCCATTCCAAAATAATTGTAGTTATAGGATTTTCAACTGTCAAAATTTCAAAAAGAAGCGGATAATTTAATGAGGTTTTCAAACATACGAGGTCAAATATAACGTTGTCTATTTAGGTCAATCCTCATAATTCAAGAGTACTCTAAACGTGAATGCTTGTGTTTCAAAATTTCGAACGAAGCGCCAAAAGAGCCTCTACTCGCCCGAAACCGCGTGAGACCAATGTTTGGTAGTACAAGGAAATTACTTTTCTAATAACTCCGACCTGTGAAACCTACCGGCCCGACGTCCAAAGGTCTAAACCGGGGTAAGTTTGTAGCTTCATCTAGACACCACGCAACCACATCCAAAAAACATTCATACACAATGGCCGCCTAAGCCCACATGCGCGCGGCCGAAACCGCTCCCGCCCACTATTTGGGACACCTGGGATTACCATCCTACCCCCGACCTGTGGTAGGTTCGAAATTTAAGAGGGGGGAAAAGTTTGTACTTTCCCCAAATTTCAAACAAGCGTGTCCCATCTTCTGTTCAAAAAAGCCAAAAACAAGCACGTCCCAGACCGACACATGGTTCCCCCCCCCACCCGTCTGATTCGCCATTCGTACTCCGTGGGCGCCAAAACTACCTCTCCACCAGCCGCGAAACCCCGGCATCCTCCGTCAGCCACCCCATCCCACCCATCAACCGCCGCCCTCCTCCATCACGCTGGAGCCGATACCCCGACGTCGTCGTCCACCGCAACCTCAACCGCAATGCCCTCCACGGCTAGTAGTTGAAGCCGAGGCCGAGCCGTCCGTACCCGAGCTAGTTCAACCACGCCGTCCTGCGCCTCACGGCTGCCACTCCAACTTTGCCACCCTCCACCGCACCAAAGCTGTTCCTGCTACACCGTCCTTCGCCGCCTTGGATATACTTCCCCTCCGCTGACATACGGCCACGGCAACACAGTCAGCAATTTGGCCATGTGTTCGTCCAAGCCTGCACCCTCCAGAACATTGGTTTCCCCAATAAAAAGAAGAAGATCGGTGCATATGTGGAGGTGACCACATCGGCAACCAAAAAAGGTACTCATCTTCCCTTATTCGTGCAAATCTTACGTCTCTGCTTGCACGGTATTCATCCCACAGAAGACACTAGTTGACCGCTTCTTCTTGATACTAGATGTTCCTAGTAACTCGCGATGCACAAGGTTTCTCCTCATATACTATTTCACCTTAGCTAGAGGTCCGTCGCCCCCCTAAATTTCAATTTTTGGCCAGTTGATTCCCAATTAACGGAAGCATTCCCCGGCGTAACAGGCGCTAGTACGCCTATTACGCCGGGGAAGCAGCGCCTTGGTGTTTATCTTAGGGGCGTGTGCGGCCTAGAGCTATAGGCGCCCGATCTGGAGGTCGGCCGGGATTAAAGGGATGGCCTGGGGGTGCTGCCAAGCACGGCGGTGGTGTGAGGTCGATGGGAGGGCGGGGCGGCGGAGGCAGGGGTCTGGGCTGGTGGTCGCTGGCAGTTCGAGAAAGATCGTCAATACTGACTGGCGGGAGGTAGACGAAGGCCATCTGCCCGTTCCTTATAGATCGGATGGTTCATTAAAAAATCGACTGGCCTATTTATTTTCAGTCGACTGTTATCTTAGATAGGACCACATGTGGTGGTGTGCTGGAGGAGTACCTACATTTCCTGTGCTCATATATTACAATATCATACGGAGTAGAATCTAATTTTGTTTGCCATGCAATGTCGTAGAGCTATCATATGTCTCGTGTCATTTATTTTTCAGCCACCTGCTATTTGCTACTTTTACAGTGCACTAGTTCTGCACACACTTCACCCTTACTCTCACTATTGTGTTTTTATGCAAGGGTATTTCAGACTCTGCTGCCATGAGAGAAGCCAAAAAGAAAAGAGAGAAGTCGCTCCAGCTTCGTATGCGGGTAGGCAAGACACGTTGCAGCGCTATAAAGGGTGCGGTGTCAGCAGATGGAGACGGTAAACGTAGCTCTGGAGTCGATGACCTCGCTCACAATGAACCACCATCCTAGGTGCTTTGCTTTAACTTCGCGGTGTCATATGTGGTTGCATGTTCCATAAGGTGTCTAGCTTGTATTCGAAAGGCCGAAGTCGGTAAGATAAGGAAAGATATATTTTTTACATGAACCACCATCCCGTGAGCACCAGAAGACAAATAGCTAGTCAGGGCACTGGCCGAGCCAGTGACAAGCCCAGCAAAGATAGGCATCACCTGGAAGCCAACTAAAAAGCTGCGATGGTGGCGAAGCAGCCCACCTCCCACCAGGCTCTCAGGTCCTAGATGATCATGCTCACCACTCCAGCCGGATGTCTAGCTTGTATTGCTTCCAATTTGGTTAAATTGCATCTGCTTAGCTTACACATTATACCTTTGGATATGACATGCCTTTTTGTTTTTGGTACATACTAGTACATCTGTGTATTAACCATGTTCTTACATCAAACTAATGTTCTTGTGTATCCCTCATCAATCACTTATGACAAGGCAGGCAGGCAAGGGGACTACTCATTTAAAGAATGCAGCGTCAGCGTCCCGACATGATTCTCAAGAAACATAAATGCTAGATGAAGATAGTGAACGTAGATCTGTAGTTGATTACAACATTTCCCCTACACTAGCATCGCAGGTGCTTGCTCTAACTTGGCAGCGTGATATGTGGTTGCATGTTGCATATGGTGTCTAGATTGTAATTCTTCCAATCTGGTTAAACTGCATGTGCTAGCCTGCTTAGCTTATACATTATACCTGTTAATGTGACATGCCTTCCTGTATTTAGTACATAGTATATCTGTCTATTAAGCATGTCCTTACATAAAACTATTGTTCTGCACACACTTCACCCTTACTCTCACTATTGTGTTTTTATGCAAGGGTATTTCAGACTCTGCTGCCATGAGAGAAGCCAAAAAGAAAAGAGAGAAGTCGCTCCAGCTTCGTATGCGGGTAGGCAAGACACGTTGCAGCGCTATAAAGGGTGCGGTGTCAGCAGATGGAGACGGTAAACGTAGCTCTGGAGTCGATGACCTCGCTCACAATGAACCACCATCCTAGGTGCTTTGCTTTAACTTCGCGGTGTCATATGTGGTTGCATGTTCCATAAGGTGTCTAGCTTGTATTCGAAAGGCCGAAGTCGGTAAGATAAGAAAGATATATTTTTTACATGAACCACCATCCCGTGAGCACCAGAAGACAAATAGCTAGTCAGGGCACTGGCCGAGCCAGTGACAAGCCCAGCAAAGATAGGCATCACCTGGAAGCCAACTAAAAAGCTGCGATGGTGGCGAAGCAGCCCACCTCCCACCAGGCTCTCAGGTCCTAGATGATCATGCTCACCACTCCAGCCGGATGTCTAGCTTGTATTGCTTCCAATTTGGTTAAATTGCATCTGCTTAGCTTACACATTATACCTTTGGATATGACATGCCTTTTTGTTTTTGGTACATACTAGTACATCTGTGTATTAACCATGTTCTTACATCAAACTAATGTTCTTGTGTATCCCTCATCAATCACTTATGACAAGGCAGGCAGGCAAGGGGACTACTCATTTAAAGAATGCAGCGTCAGCGTCCCGACATGATTCTCAAGAAACAGAAATGCTAGATGAAGATAGTGAACGTAGATCTGTAGTTGATTACAGCATTTCCCCTACACTAGCATCGCAGGTGCTTGCTCTAACTTGGCAGCGTGATATGTGGTTGCATGTTGCATATGGTGTCTAGATTGTAATTCTTCCAATCTGGTTAAACTGCATGTGCTAGCCTGCTTAGCTTATACATTATACCTGTTAATGTGACATGCCTTCCTGTATTTAGTACATAGTATATCTGTCTATTAAGCATGTCCTTACATAAAACTATTGTTCTGCACACACTTCACCCTTACTCTCACTATTGTGTTTTTATGCAAGGGTATTTCAGACTCTGCTGCCATGAGAGAAGCCAAAAAGAAAAGAGAGAAGTCGCTCCAGCTTCGTATGCGGGTAGGCAAGACACGTTGCAGCGCTATAAAGGGTGCGGTGTCAGCAGATGGAGACGGTAAACGTAGCTCTGGAGTCGATGACCTCGCTCACAATGAACCACCATCCTAGGTGCTTTGCTTTAACTTCGCGGTGTCATATGTGGTTGCATGTTCCATAAGGTGTCTAGCTTGTATTCGAAAGGCCGAAGTCGGTAAGATAAGGAAAGATATATTTTTTACATGAACCACCATCCCGTGAGCACCAGAAGACAAATAGCTAGTCAGGGGCACTGGCCGAGCCAGTGACAAGCCCAGCAAAGATAGGCATCACCTGGAAGCCAACTAAAAAGCTGCGATGGTGGCGAAGCAGCCCACCTCCCACCAGGCTCTCAGGTCCTAGATGATCATGCTCACCACTCCAGCCGGATGTCTAGCTTGTATTGCTTCCAATTTGGTTAAATTGCATCTGCTTAGCTTACACATTATACCTTTGGATATGACATGCCTTTTTGTTTTTGGTACATACTAGTACATCTGTGTATTAACCATGTTCTTACATCAAACTAATGTTCTTGTGTATCCCTCATCAATCACTTATGACAAGGCAGGCAGGCAAGGGGACTACTCATTTAAAGAATGCAGCGTCAGCGTCCCGACATGATTCTCAAGAAACATAAATGCTAGATGAAGATAGTGAACGTAGATCTGTAGTTGATTACAGCATTTCCCCTACACTAGCATCGCAGGTGCTTGCTCTAACTTGGCAGCGTGATATGTGGTTGCATGTTGCATATGGTGTCTAGATTGTAATTCTTCCAATCTGGTTAAACTGCATGTGCTAGCCTGCTTAGCTTATACATTATACCTGTTAATGTGACATGCCTTCCTGTATTTAGTACATAGTATATCTGTCTATTAAGCATGTCCTTACATAAAACTATTGTTTTTTTGTATCCCGCATCAATCAACATGACGAGACACCTTTAGTATATGTAGTGCGATATTAGTTGCATCTTTCATATGATTTATAGCATGTGCTGCTTCTAATTTGTTGAAATTCCATTTATGATGGGACGCTTTTAACTTGGCAGAGTCATATTGGTTGCATCTTTCATGTGGTGTCTAGCTTGCATCGCTTCTTATTTGCTGGAATGGTTTCTGCTTATTTTACACAAACAGTTGTGAACATGCCATGCCGTCCTATTTTTCATACATATTCCATCCTGGTATCATGTGTTTGCCTTACATCAAAGTAGTGATTGTCAGTATCATGCATGAATGAGTTTTGAAGAGAGAATTTTATTGCTTTTTCTTGTCGGTTTTACTTGACAATTCAAAATCAATAAAGCGGAAGGAAGTTAGCAAGGCAGCGGATAAAGGTGCTCCTTCCGAATGGAGGGCCTCTACAGTTTCTACTCCTCCACACCGCCAAGATGATTTCCAAGACAACACATGCATAGACACTCAACAAAGTTGTGTTTATGATGAGCACGTCTCCCCTAGTGCAGCATCACCGGTGCTCCCTCTAACTTGGCACTGTTAAATGTGGTTGCATGTTATGTGTGATGTCTAGCTTGTATTGCTTCTAATTTTGTTGAATTCCATCTGCTTACTTTACACATTATACTTGAATAAGACACGTATTCCTGTTTCTAGAACATACAATATCTGTCTATCACACCATGTTCTTACATCAAATTACTACTGTTGTGTAACCTGCAACAATCACTTATCATAAGACACGTTTGACTTCGGAGTGTGATATAGGTTACATCTCACATTCTTTTCTAGCTTGTACTACTAATTTGTTGAAATGGCACTTATGATGAGACAGTTTTAACTTGGTAGAGTGATATTCATTGCATCTTTCATATGGTGTCTAGCTTTCATTGCTTCTAATTTGTTGAAATGCCCTTAGTTTACACATCATAAGCTGTGAATATGCAATGCTATGAATATGTAATGGCACTAATGACGAGAGACCTCTAACATGGTAGTGTGATGTTGTTTGCATCTTGCATATGATTTATTTCTTGTACTGCTTCACATTTGTTTAAACGCCATTTATGATGAGACACTGTTAACTTGGCAGAGTGATATTTGTAGCATCTTTCATATGGTGTCTACCTTCCATTGCATTGCTTCTAATTTGGTGAAATGTCTTCTTCTTAGTTTACACATCATAGTTCTGGTTATCTCGTCTGTCCTGTTTTTCATACATATTACATCCTCCTATCATGTGGTTGTCTAACATCAAAGTTCAGTTCGTCTGCATCACACATCAATTTGTTCTGAAGAACTAAATTGTTATTCATTTTTCTTGTCGGCTTGACTTAATATGGCACAGAGAAAGAGGAAGAAACACAGAATGGCAGGGAATGAGAAGCGGATGAATCCTACAGATTTTGCTGGTACTGATTGTGCAATAGAAGGTCAAAGTCTAGCGGAAAATTCTACAAACACGGCATCCCATGCTACAAGAGTTGCAAAAAAATCCAAACAGAAACAAATAGCTGCCACCAAACAAGCAGAGACAACCCTAGTTCTTGCAACACCTACCACAGTACTACCAGCTGCACGACTTACTCGTGCGTCAACTGAGCTAGCGGCACATTCCCAAGCTCCCTTGCCACCTGACACTACTTCCCAAGCACTCTTGACATAAGACGAGTTGCCAATATCAGATGAACCTTGTGAGCTTCAACAACAAGAAGGTAGTTGATGGAGTCAAGTTACAGTTGCATGCTTCTTTATATGTAGTCTCATAGTTTGACGTACACTAACACTTCCTATGTTCGTTGTTGGACTAGCACCTAGGCGCAAGAGGAAACAAACATCAGGGATAATGCTCGATAGGTTAACTAAATCTAGAGGAGGAAGAATGGAGATCCGTTTTGAGGCAGATTTAAAAAGGCCACGTGATGCTACAGAGTCAGCTAAGTTAGTATCAGTGGCAGCGGTTGCCGTTAGGTGTCATGTACGTATCCTCCCAACATGGATTCAGTACAGGAATGACAAAGACGAAACCCAGTTCAACACCTTCCTCGACCATTTATCTGTAAGTATGGTTATGTATGGAAACTAGTAATATTGTCTTGCTCTGTCCCATACTTTCTAGGTTGCTGATAATGAGACTCCCATAATTTTCAACAGATGAGGTTCAAGTTGGATAGCCAAGATGATGCAACCAAACAAGCTTGCACCCATGTTTTCAAGTCTGCTCTGCGACAGTATCGGTATAACTTGAGGAAAACTCACTTTGAAGGCAAGGCTAACAGTGAACTTTCCCAAACATCTCCAGTGGAAAATATATCGGATGAAGACTAGAGGGGCTGATACGTCTCCGTCGTATCTATAATTTTTGATTGTTCCATGCCAATATTCTACAACTTTCATATACTTTTGGCAACTTTGTATACTATTTTTGGGACTAACATATTGATCCAGTGCCCAGTGCCAGTTCCTGTTTGTTGCATGTTTTTTGTTTCACATAATATCCATATCAAACGGAGTCCAAACGGGATAAAAACTGACGGAGATTTTTTTTTGGAATATATATGATTTTTGGGAAGAAAAAATCCATGCGAAACGGTGCCCGAGGTGGCCACAGGGTAGGGGGCGTGCCTGCCCCCCTGGGCGTGCCCCTGACCCTCGTGGGCCACCCGTAAGGCGGTTGGTGCCCTTCTTTCGCCGCAAGAAAGCTAATTTCTGGATAGAGATCGTGTCAAAATTTCAGCCCAATCGGAGTTACGGATCTCCGGGAATATAAGAAACGGTGAAAGGGAAGAATCTAAGAAGGCAAAAACAGAGAGAGACAGAGAGACAGATCCAATCTCGGAGGGGCTCTCGCCCCTCCCATGCCATGGAGTCCAAGGACCAGAGGGGAAACCCTTCTCCCATCTAGGGAGGAGGTCAAGGAAGAAGAAGACGAAGGGGCCCCCTCTCCCCTTCTCTTCCGGTGGCGCCGGAACGCTGCCGTGGCCATCATCATCATCACCGTGATCTACACCAACACCTCTGCCATCTTCACCAACATCTCCATCACCTTCCCCCCTCTATCTACAGCGGTCCACTCTCCCGCAACCCGCTGTACCCTCTACTTGAACATGGTGCTTTATGCTTCGTATTATTGTCCAATGATGTGTTGTCATCCTATGATGTATGAGTAGATTTTCGTTGTCCTATTGGTGGTTGATGAATTGCTATGATTGATTTAATTTGCTTGTGGTTATGTTGCTGTCCTTTGGTGCCCATCATATGATTGCGCGCGTGGATCACACCCTAGGGTTAGTTGTATGTTGATAGGACTATGTATTGGAGGGCAAGAGTGACAGAAGCTTCAACCTAGCATATAAATTGATGCATACGGGATTGAAGGGGACCAATATATATTAATGCTATGGTTGGGTTTTACCTTAATGAACGTTAGTAGTTGCGGATGCTTGCTAATAGTTCCAATCATAAGTGCATAGAATTCCAAGTCAGGGATGACATGCTAGCAGTGGCCTCTCCCACATAATACTTGTTATCGATCTAGTAAAGTAGTCAATTGCTTAGGGGAAATTTCGCAACTCCTACCACCACTTTTCCACACTCGCTATATTTACTTTATTGTTTCTTTATCTAAACAGCCCCTACTTTTTATTTACGTACTCTTTATTATATTGCAAACCTATCCAACAACACCTACAAAGTACTTCTAGTTTCATACTTGTTCTAGGTAAAGCGAACGTCAAGCGTGCGTAGAGTTGTATCGGTGGTCAATAGAACTTGAGGGAATATTTGTTCTACCTTTAGCTCCTCGTTGGGTTCGACACTCTTACTTATCGAAAACTGTTGCGATCCCCTATACTTGTGGGTTATCAAGACATTTTTCTGGCGCCGTTGCCGGGGAGCAATAATGTGGGGTGAATATTCTCGTGTGTGCTTGTTTGCTTTATCACTAAGTAATTTTTATTTGCTGTTCTTAGTTGTTCTTTATCTTTAGTTATGGATATGGAACACGAAATACCAAAAAATTAGGTGTACTTGCTACTCATGGAGATGGGGAACCTCCTAAAACCCTCGATGCTGGTTATGTGAAAAATATTATGTATTACTTTAATAATCCTGAGAAAACCCCATTCAATTATGTAATGGGAGTAACGTTGGATCAACGTGAATACTTTAGGGATTACCGCTTGACACAAAAAGGGAAACTATTATGGGATCAAATTCATATATTGAAGTGGTATACTTGGCAAGTATGCTTGAGTTATGATTATACTTGTTGCTCTAGGATGAAGGCTCCACACCTTCCCTTTTTATGCAAATTTAATGATAATAAAACCTTAGCTTATTATGCTAATGGTATATATGATTACTATGATGTGGAACAAATAGAAGAATTTGTTGCTTTTATGGGTGCTTATGAAATTGAATCTATGTTTAAAGAGTTTGAAGATTTTGATGATGTTGTTTATAGACCTGAAAATTTAGCTATCCTGAAATATTGTTATGATAATTATGAATACAATTACGAAATTAATGCGCTTATTGAGAAAGTCTCCACTGTCCAAGAAGAGACTAATATTTTGCAGGAATGTATGTAAGAAGTTGATGAAACTGTGAGCTCATTGGATGAAAAAGATGAGGAAGTGAGCGAAGAACAAAAGGAGGAAGAGCGGATTAGCTACTCGTGCCCACCTTCTAATGAGAGTAACTCTTCAACTCATACATTGTTTAATTCCCCTTCGTGCTTACCAAAGGATGATTGCTATGATGATTGTTATGATCCCATTGATTCTTTTGAAATATCCCTTTTTGATGATGCTTGCTATGCTTGTGGCCAAGATGCCAATATGAATTATGCTTATGGAGATGAACTTGCTATAGTTCCTTATGTTAAACATGAAATTGTTGCTATTGCACCCACACACGATAGTCCTATTATCTTTTTGAATTCTCCCAACTACACTATATCGGAGAAGTTTGCACTTATTAAGGATTATATTGATGGGTTGCCTTTTACTTACACATGATGATTTTGATGAATATAATATGCATGTGCTTGCTGCTCCTACTTGCAATTATTATGAGAGAGGAACTATATCTCCACCTCTCTATGTTTCCAATATGATAAATTGCAAGAAACTGTTTATACTATGCATTGGCCTTTACTATGTGTGCATGAATTGTTCTTTTATGACATGCCGATGCATAGGAAGAGAGTTAGACTTCGTCATTACATGATATATGTTACCTTGTGCTCACGACTAAATTACAAATCATTGCTAATTAAAATTGGCTTTGATATACATTGGGATCCGGGTGGATCCATTACTTGAGCACTGTATGCCTAGCTTAATGGCTTTAAAGAAAGCGCTGCCAGGGAGACAACCCGAAAGTTTAGAGAGTTATTTATTTCTGTTGAGTGCTTTTATATAGTTTAAAAACAACAAAAATAAAGAGGGGAACCCAAAACTTTTTCAAAAAGGAAAGCGAAAGTGAGAAAGACAAGCATTGTAGAAGTGGGAGCTAGCCTTGAACTTTGTTCATGCTCACGGAAACTTTGTGAATCTTGATTACAAAAACTTCTCAATAAAAATAATTATCCCCTTGTACAATTCCATTGTATTATAAAAATAATGTGCCAAGGTTTGCCTTTAGGATGTTTACATTTGCTTGATGGTTTGTACGGTGCAGGACAGAAACTTTGGCTGTAGTGCGCGATTTTACATTTTTAGCTGGAACGTCAAATGGTTTTGATTCTTTTTGCACTGTCTTTATATACAAATTTTTTATTTTTCCTAAATTTTGTATAATGTTTCAAGTATCAGAAGTATGGTGAATGTTCAGATTATTACAGACTGTTCTGTTTTAGATAGATTCTGTTTTTGATGCATAGTTTGCTTGTTTTGATGAAACTATCGATTCATATCAGTGGATTAAGCCATGCAAAAGTTATATTACAGTAGACACAATGCAAAAACAAAATATAAATTGGTTTGCAACAGTACTTAGAGTAGTGATTTTCTTTATTATACTAACGGATCTTACTGAGTTTTTTGTTGAAGTTTTGTGTGGATGAAGTGTTCGATGATCGAGAAGGTCTCGATGTGAGAAGAAGGAAGAGAGGCAAGAGCTCAAGCTTGGGGATGCCCTAGGCACCCCAAGTAAATATTCAAGTAGACTCAAGCGTCTAAGCTTGGGGATGCCCCGGAAGGCATCCCCTCTTTCTTCAACAAGTATCGGTATGTTTTTGGATTCGTTTCGTTCATGCAATATGTGCAATCTTGGAGCGTCTTTTGCATTTAGTTTTCATTTTTCTTTTATGAACCATGCTGGTATGAGATAGTCCTTGGTTGATTTACAGAATGCTCTTTGCACTTCACTTATATCTTTTGAGTATGGCTTTATAGAATGCTTCATGTGCTTCACTTATATCATTTGAAGTTTGGATTGCCTGTTTCTCTTTACATAGACAACCACCATTTCTAGAATGCTCTTTTGCTTCGCTTATATTTGTTAGAGCACGGGCATATCTTTTGTAGAAAGAATTAAACTCTCTTGCTTCACTTATATCTATTTGGAGAGATGACAGGAATTGGTCATTCACATGGTTAGTCATAAAATCCTACATAAAACTTGTAGATTACTGAATATGATATGTTTGATTCCTTGCAATAGTTTTGCGATATAAAGATGGTGATATTAGAGTCATGCTAGTGGGTAGTTGTGGATTGTAGAAATACTTGTGTTGAGGTTTGTGATTCCCTTAGCATGCATGTATGGTGAACCGTTATGTAACGAAGTCGGAGCATGATTTATTTATTGATTGTCTTCCTTATGAGTGGCGGTCGGGGACGAGCGATGGTCTTTTCCTACCAATCTATCCCCCTAGGAGCATGCGCGTAGTACTTTGTTTCGATGACTAATAGATTTTTGCAATAAGTATGTGAGTTCTTTATGACTAATGTTGAGTCCATGGATTATACGCACTCTCACCCTTCCACCATTGCTAGCCTCTCTAGTACCGCGCAACTTTCGCCGGTACCATAAACCCACCATATACCTTCCTCAAAACAGCCACCATACCTACCTATCATGGCATTTCCATAGCCATTCCAAGATATATTGCCATGCAACTTCCATCATCATCATATACATGACTTGAGCATTCATTGTCATATTGCTTTGTGTGATCGTAAGATAGCTAGCATGATGTTTTCATGGCTTGTCCGTTTTTTGATGTCATTGCTACGCTAGATCATTGCACATCCCGGTACACCGCCGGAGGCATTCATATAGAGTCATATCTTTGTTCTAGTATCGAGTTGTAATACCGAGTTGTAAGTAAATAAAAGTGTGATGGTCATCATTATTAGAGCATTGCCCCAGTGAGGAAAGGATGATGGAGACTATGATTCCCCCACAAGTCGGGATGAGACTCCAGACTTTAAAAATAAATAAAAGAGGCCAAAGAAGCCCAAATAAAAAAAGAGGCCAAACAAGCCCACCAAAAAATAAAAAAATAAGAAAAAAACAAAAAACAAAAAATGAGACAAAAAGAGAGAAGGGGCAGTGCTACTATCCTTTTTCCACACTTGTGCTTCAAAGTAGCACCATGTTCTTCATATAGAGAGTCTCTTGAGTTATCACTTTCATATACTAGTGGGAATTTTCATTATAGAACTTGGCTTGTATATTCCGATGATGGGCTTCCTCAAATGCCCGAGGTCTTCATGAGCAAGCAAGTTGGATGCACACCCACTTACTTTTAGTTTGAGCGTTCATACACTTATAGCTCTAGTGCATCCGTTGCATGGCAATCCCTACTCACTCACATTGATATCTATTGATGGGCATCTCCATAGCCCGTTGATATGCCTAGTTGATGTGAGACTATCTTCTCCTTTTTGTCTTCTCCACCATCATATTCTATTCCACCTATAGTGCTATGTCCATGCTCACGCTCATGTATTGCGTGAAAGTTGAAAAGGTTGGAGAACATCAAAAGTATGAAACAATTGCTTGGCTTGTCATCGGGGTTGTGCATGATGTGAATATTTTGTGTGGTGAAGATGGAGCATAGCCAGACTATATGATTTTGTAGGGATAACTTTCTTTGGCCATGTTATTTTGAAAAGACATGATTGCTTTATTAGTAGGCTTGAAGTATTATTGTTTTTATGCAAAATGATAGACTATTTCTTTGAATCACTCGTATCTTAATATTCATGCCATGATTAGACATATGATCAAGATTATGCTAGGTAGCATTCCACATCAAAAATTATCTTTTTTATCATTTACCTACTCGAGGACGAGTAGGAATTAAGCTTGAGGATGCTGATACGTCTCCGTCGTATCTATAATTTTTGATTGTTCCATGCCAATATTCTACAACTTTCATATACTTTTGGCAACTTTTTATACTATTTTTGGGATTAACATATTGATCTAGTGCCCAGTGTCAGTTCATGTTTGTTGCATGCTTTTTGTTTCATAGAATATCCATATCAAACGGAGTCCAAACGGGATAAAAACTGACGGAGATTTTTTTTGGAATATATATGATTTTTGGGAAGAAAAATCCACGCGAGACGGTGCCCGAGGTGGCCACGAGGTAGGGGCACGCCTGCTCCCCTAGGCGCGCCCCTGACCCTCGTGGGCCACCCGTAAGGCGGTTGGTGCCCTTCTTTCTCCGCAAGAAAGCTAATTTCCAGATAGAGACCGTGTCAAAATTTCAGCCCAATCGGAGTTACGGATCTCCGGGAATATAAGAAACAGTGAAAGGGAAGAATCTGAGAAGGCAAAAACAGAGAGAGACAGAGAGACAGATCCAATCTCGGAGGGGCTCTCGCCCCTCCCATGCCATGGAGGCCAAGGACCAGAGGGGAAACCCTCTCCCATCTAGGGAGGAGGTCAAGGAATAAGAAGACGAAGGGCCCCCCTCTCCCCTTCTCTTCCGGTGGCGCCGGAACGCTGCCGTGGCCATCATCATCATCACTGCGATCTACACCAACACCTCCGCCATCTTCACCAACATCTCCATCACCTTCCCCCCTCTATCTACAGCGGTCCACTCTCCCGCAACCCGCTGTACCCTCTACTTAAACATGGTGCTTTATGCTTCATATTATTGTCCAATGATGTGTTGCCATCCTATGATATATGAGTAGATTTTCGTTGTCCTATTGGTGGTTGATGAATTGCTATGATTGATTTAATTTTCTTGTGGTTATGTTGCTGTCCTTTGGTGCCCATCATATGATTTCGCACGTGGATTACACCCTAGGGTTAGTTGTATGTTGATAGGACTATGTATTGGAGGGCAAGAGTGACAGAAGCTTCAACCTAGCATAGAAATTGATGCATACGGGATTGAAGGGGACCAATTTATCTTAATGCTAAGGTTGGGTTTTACCTTAATGAATGTTAGTAGTTGCGGATGCTTGCTAATAGTTCCAATCATAAGTGCATAGAATTCCAAGTCAGGGATGACATGCTAGCAGTGGCCTCTCCCACATAATACTTGTTATCGATCTAGTAAAGTAGTCAATTGCTTAGGGGCAATTTCGCAACTCCTACCACCACTTTTCCACACTCGCTATATTTACTTTATTGTTTCTTTATCTAAACAGCCCCTACTTTTTATTTACGTACTCTTTATTATCTTGCAAACCTATCCAACAACACCTACAAAGTACTTCTAGTTTCATACTTGTTCTAGGTAAAGCGAACGTCAAGCGTGCGTAGTGTTGTATCGGTGGTCGATAGAACTTGAGGGAATATTTGTTCTACCTTTAGCTCCTCGTTGGGTTCGACACTCTTACTTATCGAAAACTATTGCAATCCCCTATACTTGTGGGTTATCAGGGGCCTTGTTAAACACTGTCTGATCCGAAGTATCAGGTACATTATATATATGTGATCAGATCACATGTTGAAGTCCTATTTACGCGTGGGCCACACAAATCTATCTTCTTATAGGTGAACTGTTCAAAGAACAAGGCCAACCATACGAAAGTGAAATTCCAACAGACGACAGGATCTCATAGCTGTAGTGCACACTACGAGACTCTTGTAATTAGCTATTGTTTCACTCTTTTCGCTATACCATATTATCAGATCTATATTTACTTGTTCTAAATGCATAGGAAAGCCCGCAAGGACCAAAAAGTACCTGAACCAAATGTTGTGGAAATCTTCAAGGATTGTCACACCAGCAAGAAGAAGGGCATGACTACACCAGTCAAAGCCGTTGTTGTAAGTCCTTAATCCTCATGCCTTTTAACTACTACTTACTCTGACTTGTGCCTTGAACTGCATGGTTTGCAACCAATGTCTATTACTCTTTTCAATTTTATACACAATTGTCTTAGAGTATCATTGCACCTTACAAGGTTTAAAAGAGAGGAGTGATGTTCCTTTGATCTTGACCCGTAATCTAGTTCCGTGCTGGACTTGCCCACACAATGTTACAATTGCCTGTTTGTCTATTCTCAGTTGTTTTGTGATATGAATGATGTCATACTATGCTTACCGTATTATAAACTTTGTCTCTTTATCCTTAGCCCTCAATACAATGTGAAGAAATAGACAATACATTAGTGATGGTACATGGTCATATGTTTGGAACCTGGTTTTATTATGTACTTTGCAATAAAATACAACTAATATTTTACATGGGCTCACCAGAATAAGTTCTGTATATAGACCAAAGCTATTTTGTTTGGTTTTGCTTCCTCCTTAATATCATTTGTTCTGGTACTACTAGTGTAAAACCTCAACTTTTCAGTGAGCTATGGAAAAATGGTGGAACCGCCACCTTCTGAAGGTGGCGAGGCAACTATAACCGCAATGTCAGCTCTTGCTGCAGTGGGTCAGTACCTGTCCACTAACAGTGCCAAAAGCACGTTCTTGCGTAATACTGGGTTGGTTGTGAAGGCAATATCGTCCAAAGTGCCTCATGATCAAGATATGCAAGCTCAAAGCAATGTTGTATCTGAACACAAGTCCATTCCCTAACAGAGACCCTTTGTGAAACAAGGAGAAAAATTGCTCAATGTTGTCAAGATATGCATGGTTTTGAAACCAGACTATCAGACATTTGCTATGTTGTTCAGGAGCCTAGGGGAAATGAAGGCGAGGGTTATGGTGCTCCATCGGACAATACAACATGAAAATGTAATAGCCAGGTCAAATGAACTGAGCTTCTGAACTTCTGGTGGTGCATTTATCTGCTAGACTGTTAAGTTTTATGCCAACCTTCCTTTTGTTATATAGTTGTAATTTGTTTTGGTGCGATACAAAATTTATTCTTAACGTGCAGCCACCGGCTGAATAAAAAAACAAGCCATTTTTGTATAGTGTAGGGTGTTCCCTATATTTGCACTGGTGGCGATCTTTGATGTCGAGTGGATGTAATCTGTGCAATCGCCTCAATATCCTAGCGTTAGTTTCGGCCTTATTTATTTCCTAGTATTCTTTTTCCCTGGTTTGCTAGTGGCCGCAACTACCATGGGCCATATATGGGCCGTAGGATCCATGGGTCTCCTACAGGCCATCGATAAATGGGCCTGTAATCGGTGGGCCTTGGGCCGTCGGGTAAATGGGTCTACATGGGCCGTAATCGGGCATAATTGGTATCGGCCCAGCATGGGAACAGGCCGTTAACAGGCCGTAGGTCAGCAAAGGCTTAATTCTGTCACAGGCATAACGGGTCGTTAATGGGCCAGAATATAGGACGGGCTGGAAATGGCGCAACGGGTTAACAGGCCAGAAACGGGCCGACTCTTTCCATGGGCCGAATTTGGCCCATTAGGGTAACAGGCCAGTAACGGGCCGACTCTTGCCATGCGCCAAATTTAGCCCATTAGGGGAACATGCCAGTAACGGGCCAACTCTTGCCATGGGCCGAATTTGGCCGATTAGGCGAACAGGCCAGTAACGGGCTGGAAGTAATCGAGGGCTGAAAAGGAGCCCAAGAACGTATGAGTCGTCAATAGGCCGAAAGCTAACACTACAAAAAAGACACATCCGTGACATTTTGGGCCGAACGAATTTTTTTTTCTGTCAAACATATGACACTTCTATGATGATAATTGTGACAAAACCCAGTGTCATCATAGATGTGGTGGGCTCCTACTTCTGTGACAAAAAATCATGACAAACAATGGGCTTTTCGTCCTGGGCGGGCCGGAGACGCAGCTGCATGACATTCTTTGGGCCATCCATGACGGAAAAAACCATGGTAGAAGTGAGGGCGAGGAAAATTTCAGGGAGTTCCCGGTTATGGTGGGAGATCGGGGCCGAGCGATGCGCGTTTCTCTCGTACACATATGCGCGTGTGTGCGAGGCATTGGCTCTAACCGAACCCAAGCGAGGCATTGGGCTCTAATTGAACCCGAGCGATTGCACTGGAGGCTACGCGTTACTGAATCCGAGCGATTGATCGATGGCTGTTAACTGAACCCGATCGAGCGATTCGTTCGCTACTGCTGCTAACTGAAGTCGATCGATGCTGCCTCTGGGATGAACAGTGAGTGTTGCAGGGGGGGTGTTGGATGAACAATGAGCGGTGGCGTTGCCTCTGGATGAACAGGACCCCGTGGTGTGGTGGAGGGCTGGATGAACAGTAGACGGTGGAGGGGTGCCCGTGGAGGGGTGGTTGAATAGGACCCTGTGGTGTGGAGGGCTGGATGAACAGTAGTCGGTGGAGGGGTGGTTGAATAGTAGCAGGTGGAGTAGTGCGCGGTGGAGGCTGGAGGAGGTCGACGGTAGCCCGTGGAGGCTGGAGGAGGTCGACGGTGGAGATGAACAGTATCCCGTGGAGTCCCGTTTTGCGGTATGCCACACCCCTCCCGATGAACAGGACCCCCGTTTCGACCGTAGAAGGTCCATTTCGTCCGCTTTGCGGTACGCCACACCCCTCCCGATCAACAAGACCCCCATTTCGACCTTAGGAGGTCCGTTTCGTCCATTTTGCGGTACACCACACCCCTCCTGATCAACAGGACCCCCGTTTCGACCGTAGGAGGTCCGTTTCGTCCGTTTTGCGGTACGCCAGACCCCTCCCGATGAAAAGGATCCCGTTTCAAACGTGGCCGGTCGAACACAAGGCCGTTTCCTCTGTTGTGCGGTACGCCAGGTCTCATTTCCATCGCCTATTCCATCCAAGCCCTCCCGATGAACATGACCACGCATTACGTTCTGACCCAGACGGTTGGCTCCCACACGTTCCGTTGCCTCCCGATGAACACGACGCATTTTGTTGCCTCCCCATGAACACGACGCATTCCGTTGCCTCCCCATGAACACGACGACGACATTGTTTCTCCGTTCCAACCCAGCCATGTACACGATCCCTCGCCGTACGTATGCGCGAGGAGGCGTTCGAGACCCCGCCCGTATGTACACATACGTAGTCGTATTTTCTTTCTTGCACCCTGGCCGCTGTACATATGTGTACATGCTACATGCGCGCCTCTATTACGACACGTGCGTGCCTCTACATCCACCAGTATATATGTACGTACACGTTCACGACCAGAATGACAACGCTACGTACGCTTCGACCAGGTGGGTCCCGACTATCAGGCACTTCCTTGCCTGCGAAGATGTAGCTGGTGGGTCCCAGCAGTCAGGGGGCGAATCATTTTTTTGCCCGGACGCACTTCCTTGCGTGCGAGATGTAGCTGGTGGGTCCCAGCAGTCAGGGGGGGAATGTTTTTTTCGCGAAATACGGTGGCCCGTCCGGTGGGTCCCCGCTGTCAGGTGGAGGAATAATTATTTTGCACGTAATAAGGAGGCACTTCCTTAGTGCGGCCGTGGACCCAGCTGTCAGCCTCTCCACGTATAGTCCACGTCCGATGGAAGCACTTCCTTGACCATGTTAACCACGCCGCGCCGAGAGCACCAGGGCGGTGGATGACGGTGAGGCCTAGGAAGGGGACGAGGCGGAGCCGGGGAAGACGCGGCAGTGGATGCCCATGCGTAGAGGAGTATGAGTGTTCACTGGTTCGTTGCGGTGTGAGGCTGTCGTCGCCGCAAAATAACAGGGGGTGTGGGTGAGTAGAGGGATGGCCTGGCCAGCGGTGGGAGTAGTAGTGGGCGGTGAGGCCTCCGCCGCATCGCAGCCGGCCACGGGAGGCAGGAGCATGAGGCATGACCGGCGCTGGTTTGGGCGGCTGGAGCAAGAAGACCAGAGGTTGAAGAAGCACTACGGCCGTTGGATGGACATCGTATGGTCACTGGAGCTAGAATCGTGCATATTGACTAAGTTAACAAAGCCCTCCGTCCCCGTCAACTTAGTAGGCCCACAAGTCATCCTGCCACTATACTGGGTCCCAGCTAACAGGGGGAGTATTCATTTTTTTGTGCGTAATAAGGAGGCACTTCATTGCATGCGAAGATATAACTTGTGGGTCCGAGCTGTCAGCGGCGATAACGTTTTTTCGCAAAATACAGAGGCCCTTTGGTGGGTCCCTGATGTCAAGTGGAGGAATCATTATTTTGCGCGTAATAAGGAGGCATTTCCTTGCATGCGGCCGTGGACCCAGCTGTCGGCCTCTCCACGTACAGTCCACTTCAAATGCATGTCGGTCGTTGACCACGTTGACCAGGCCACGCCGAGAGCACCAGGGCGGTGGACGACGGCAAGGCCTAGGAAGGGAACGACACGGAGGCAGGGAAGACTCGGTAGTTGTTTTCCACGCGGAGGGGAGTACGACTGTACGATGGTTTACTGGTTCGTCTGCCGTCGCCGGAGAATAATAGCAGGTGTGGGTAAGTAGAGGGATGGCTAGGCCAGCGATGGGAGTACGGTGGGGCGGTGAGGCCTGCGCGGCAACAGAGCCGACCATGGGGAGGAGGGAGCAGGCAGTCCCGCCGACGCTTGTTTGAGCGGCTGGAGCAGGAAGAGCAGAGATTAAAGAAGCACGACGGCCGTTGGATGGCCATCCAATAGTCACTGCTTGTGCGTCAACCTTTTTTTTAGGAAAGCCTCGAATCTGTGGAAAACAGCATACAACCCATCTGCCATTATTTCTAATAATTTACAGCCCATTTGCTAATTATAAAGGTTTTTTTGGAGCCCATATCCTTTTTGTTAGCATTACAGCCCATATTATGGCCATGGTTAAAAAATTATACGAAATTTTGCATATTTCGGTGTGGTCCGAACTGTTTTTAATACCGAAATTTCGACTCACATTCAAACTGATTTTAAATATAAATGTATATCAATATAAAATCCAACAAATCGTCCACGCATAAAAATTAATGTAATTTAAAATCTCGAAATGAAAAAAAGATATTTGAAACTAATTGCCAGTTTGATGTGTTTTAAAAATGTACAGCCCATTTCTCATTACTGATGGGCCATTTTCTCGGCCAGCCGAATGAAAGCTCTCCTTGTCTTGAAAGATTTGTAGCCCAACAGGCCTGACAAAGCGACTTACTTGGCAAATCACAAAAAACTGGGCTGTGGCCGTGGACCCAGCTGTCAGCCTTTCCACGTATAGTACTCTTCCGATGGAATGTCGTTGACCATGTTGACCACGTCGCGCCGAGAGCACCAAGGCAGTGGACGACGGCGAGGCCTAGGAAGGGGACGACGCGGAGCCGGGGAAGACGCGGCAGTGGATGCCCACGCGGAGAGGAGTACGAGGGTTCACTGGTTTGGCTACGGTGTGAGGCTGTCGTCGCCGCAGGGCCTGGCTAGCGCTGGGAGTAGTAGGGGGCGATGAGGCCTCAACGGCAGCACAGCCGGCCACTGGAGGCAGGAGCAGGCGGTCTCCCCGGCGCTGGTTTGGGCGGCTGGTGCAAGAAGAGCAGCGATTGAAGAAGAAGCAGGACCTTTCGATTCAAATCCAATGGTTACTGCTGCTAGAATTGTTTGTTGACTAAGTTGACAAGCCCTGCGTATGCGTCAACTTAGTAGGCCCACAGGTCAGCCTCCCAACCGGTGCGCCCTAGATGTCAGTCGGAGGAATCATTTTTTCGCGTAATAAGGAGGCAGTTGATTGCGTGCGGCCAGACCAGTAGAGGGAGTAGGGTGAGCCGGGGAAGCCTGCGCGGCATCACAGCGGGCCACAAGAGGAGGGAGCAGCGAGTCCCGCCGGCGCTAGTTTAGGCGGCTGGAGCAGGAAGATCAGAGATTGAAGAAGCACATCGGCCGTTGGATGGACATCCAACAGTCACTGCTGCTAGAATCGTGTGTTCACTGACAAAGCCTTGCGTAAACAAGTCAGCCTCGAAATCTGTGGCGTATACAACCCATTTGCTATTACTTTTATAATTTTTACTCATTTTCTAATTCATATGGAATTTATTGCAACCTGTTTTCCATTTTTAGAATTGCTGGCCATTTTCTGGTCAGTACCAGGGTTAAAAAAATTAACTAAATATGTGGGAAATTTTGAAAATTCGCAAATTTTTGCTGGGGAACGAAATATTCTTAATCCAAAAATTAATAGCCATAATAAAACAAATTTAAAAATAAATTAGTACTATGTCATGTTAAATCCAATGAAATACGTATAAGATATCAGTGAAGAACAAAAAAAAGAAACTCATATCCCATTTGCTATACATTTTTTGGAATTTTCAACCCCTTTTGATATTACTTTTAACAGACATTGACCATACTCTTAAGCCAGGCCGAAATGCATCCCTCCTCGTCTTGAAAGATTTGCAACCCGGTAATTCGGAGAAAACAAATAGGCCTAGCTTGGGTATTCTTCAAAAAGAAATACTTGGCTACCTATTTTCCCAAAGAACTGGTGCATGAGCATTTAGCTTCATTTATTTATTTATTTATTTACTTATTTATGTTTAGGGGGCCATGAGCATGTACCTGGGCCGGATTCATGTGAGAGCCTCTATTCCAGTTAATTATGGGCTACTCTATTGGGCCTTCATTAGTGGGTTGCATGTTATCAACAAGTGGAAAATGTGTTCCGTACAAAAAATAGTATGCGCTACATATGGTACGGGGCACTAAAGGATCGAACCGTGCAACGACTTCTAAAATATTGTGTTTGTCATTCTAACAACACATCTATTCAACCAATAGACGAAATATACTACTGATTGTACATTGAAAACAGCAGCAGCAACCAGGGATGGGGGTGCAACACAAGCAGTAAGCAGGCCAGAAGAGTGAAGACGCAACTCTCTCTTCCAAACCAAACATCAGCCATCATTACAAAAGGGCTACCAAAAAAGAACAAGTGTATGCATCAAACTAAATAAAGATCCTACTACACCAAGTGTACGCATCTAACTAACTGGCTCAGTTAGACGTTACTATTTATTAAGCTGTGGAGATTGGCTGACGGCTTGAACCAGATGGGTGCCTGACGGGGGAAACTCCAGCCAGCAGGTCGAAGTCTGATACTTGCAACCCTCTCTCCTACTTTGGGCTGCAGAGCGTGGTGGCACATATCAGGGTATGGTGCATACAGAGACGCATGGTACGCTATGTACACACAGTTTTGCCTAATGAACGAAACCGCGCTGCCATCATGATCCTTGCTGTCGGTTATCTCCTGGTTAATCGGATAATTCAGTCCGACAAACAGAGAGCGTGTACCAAGGCTACTTACCAGCCTCCGGTCAAAAATTCTGAAGGCCCAGAGAAGCTGGGATCCTGCTCAAAGACCTTGCAGTGACTGTGATTGTATTCCTCGAAACAACACATCCGGCACGTGCGAACGATCATCAATTTTTCGCCGTCGTCTGATCGAGCCAGGAACCACCTGCAGCTGCCATGCCGCTTTTCTTTGAAAGGTTCTGGGATTAGGAAGGGTAGGGACACCAGGCGGCCTACAACATCATATTAAGTTGGAGTCAAATAAAAAAGAGCTCTTGATTTAGTCAATCTTAAGAACAACATGTTATGAGCATGAATATTTTTTCAGCAAGCCATCATGATATCATAGGAAAGTAACATATTGTTGTAATAGCCGTTTGTAGCGATGACTGGAGTAGGCCAGCAATACGTCCAGCCATAGAAGGAGTCGACAGCATAAATGAAGCCCTTGTGTTCAATGGCATCAGAGAACCATGGAGGATGTATGATCCTGCGATGGACGTGCGGATTTATCCACTTACCGCAGTGACCTGTCAGATAGGCGAGACCGCGGTTGAAGAAAGCAATTAGCCTGAAGTCTTTATAATTCGCAGATCTTGTGGGCACTTGGAAGATTACAACCTTGAGCAAATCAAACTTGGTATCATGTTGGCTACTGTAAGATTCCGAGTATTCTGGGTCGCGGTGCCAAAGCAGTGCAGTGTTAATGGAAGGAAGGGGGATCAATCGCCGGGTGTAGACCTCCACGAGCATCCAGCTGCCGCGACCGTCGACAAGCACCATCCAAGATGTGTTCATGCTGACCCAGTACATACCGTTAATGTAGTTGAGGCTAATGGGGATCGGATAGCAGTCAAGGGGGTTGATGCTCGCCACCCTACGATCGTTATGCTGTGTGACATGCCGTTTCTGAAGATCAGGCGGCATCAACAAGCAAGGAGCTGGCTTAAAAAGCTCCGGCCTGAGGGCTTTGAGTAAACGGTACAGCCCCGACGAGCACGCGGCGAGCGGCATGGTACTGAGATTGTCCACACGCGAAACAATGAGCTTGATTACCTCTGTGGGGAGCGAATTCCAGCCACTCTTTCGGCGGACGCTGCTCGGTTCTGCCATTGTTAGTGCTTGGGTTTCGGACGAGGGGGGAGGCGCCTTAGCGGGGATGGAAGATTGGACAAGATTATGTGCGGAGAAAGATGGAGAGGCGAATATGTGCTGTGGGAAGTGGACAGGTGATGATGACTACATCACGCCGCTTGACTTACGAGACACATACCAGCAGCGTAGGGTCATGTCGATGCCAGACAACTTGCTTGAGTGATCACAGTACTGGTAGTCCCTACAGTGCTATGCCCTAACTTGCTTGAGTAGAGTAGTAGAGTAGGACTCTGCTCTACTACTAGCACCGGAGGAGTAGTATATTCTAATCTAAAATAGTTACAAACTTCAATGCCCGAGGGTGGAACGACTACGAACCGTGCTCAAAGATCGTGTCTATGTGGTGTTTGGACATGGGCGACAACCTCAACGCCAACGGCGCTGCTCCCGTTGCACCGTATGTGTTTTTGTCCTTCCTGTTCAAAATCGTGGTAGAATTCATGTTTCTACTTTGTATCCTACTACTATGCCAGTCCACATGATTAGTTTCATCTCTGTTATAGCCATCATGATTTATTTTGTGCTTATTCGGATTAAATCTCGTAGTAACTTGCTCATATATTCAATTGGCGCAACGTCCCCTATAGCCACTCCCATTTCATGGACGGCTTGGTCGATGCCTCCAAGGAGCCCTTCGTCCACTGCTATGAGTGCCCAATGCCATTTTGTGGCTCGCCGGCGGACATGGTGCATCACCTCACGGATGTGTGCAGCGGTCACTGCTGGCCCTTGGCGGAGAACATCAAGTACGAGACGTGCTACCCGTTCACCATGCCGGAGTCGCTGGAGGATCACCGTCGCCTGCTAGTCTCGGAGGAGGACAAGAGCGTCTTCCTCTTGATCGTGGGCACCGGCGAGGCCCGCGCAAGCCGCCGCCCCGTCTCTGTAATGTGCGTCAGGGGCGACGCCACTGACGCTGGCACTGACACGAGGTCGATGTACGGGTGTGTGGTCAGTGTTACTACCCCTCCGGGTCGCGTGGGCGGCGACACCGGCCTCATCGAACGGACTTGGACTCTGGGGAGCTGGGACTATCCCGCCAATGTGGACTTGGAAAACCCATGGCATCCTTTACCCGCCGACGCGGTGCACGGGGACTCCAAGGAGGTTCACCTGGACATACGCATTATCAAGTTAAATGTTGATCATTAGTCTTCGCTCAATGTAATCCGCTGTCTAAGCATGTGGAGACTTCCATGCAGGATCTTGCTCTATTGGAGTATCGCGCATGAATAAAAGTGTATCCGTTTATGGTTTAGTCTAGAATCTTCCATGTATGAATTTTTACTACAGTACTGGTGAAAGACTTACGATGAACCATTTCTTACATCTCCTCTGCCCGCTTGCAAGTCATCCTGATTTAATCCCTCCGTCTAGGTGTATAAGGGCATGGTTAATATTACTTAATAGTATAGCCAACTGTTGACTATAAGAAAGTGCCATGTCATCTGTAGCCAACATGTATAACAATCGATACTCAAAAACTAATTCTTAAAGATCATTTCTTGCAAAGCACAATAAGTGTTATTTCTTCACAAGTTTTGGATGCAGGTTGAACAGTTGAACGCTTTTGTTTGCAAAAGATACCTTTTTATCTATTTCACCCGGATGTTTGTGAGCTCTAGAGATGAAATAATATCCGAAGAAACCTATCGATACCCGTTACACATGAGATGACCCCCACATCCTTTGTCAAAATAAACAACTCCCCGATCAATGCATTTCACTCTTCGGTGCAACGCACGGGCACCTTACTACTATAGATTAGTACGACCAAAAATTGAACTAACATTATATATAGTACGATAAATGCTGATGCATGTCACCTAAAATTATATCATTCAAAACTATGTTCAAATACGAATCCAACGATATAGTTTTTGTTGACATGCACTAACATTTTGTCAGTTAAATCTTCAGTCAAATTCAATGGGGGACTAATAAACCACGACCGATGTAGTACAAGTGTAGAGGGCGGCGCTGCACGGGAGTCTCACCTCTCACCCCGCTCGTGGCGCGGCAGTAAAGCCGTCATATCACAAAACCCAACCACTCCCAGTAATAAGTGGCCTGGTAAAATAAACGGACAAGCAACCATCACATCCCTCCGTCTTTTTTGCATTTCATCTCTCTGCATTTACTTTCTCCGGTTCATCTCGCACACTCGATCCCTAGCTACTACTCCTAGGGCCAGTTCTTTTGGCGGCTTCCCCAGCTTTTCCCACAAGACTAGTCACAGTGGAGAGTAACAATAAGGCGCCTCACTCATTTATTTGGGCTTCTAAACTACTACTCCGTCCTGGTTTATTCCTCACCATTGTAATTTGTGCTAAATTTTGACCAAAGATTTAACTGTTATCCTCACCATTGTAATCCCTCCGTCTAGGTGTGTAAGTCATCTTACGAAAACCAAATAATCCCAAAACACTTAGGCGCGGTGCATTAACTTCTACCTCGTTTCTTGTTTCTTGACATATCAACCAATAAGAGATAAAGAGTGTGCATGCTTTTAATGACTTGAGATATCAAACACGACATGCAGTGGTTAGTTCATTGCATGCAATACTATTAATTAGCAAATAAACATTAACGTTTCTCGTTTTCTCCTCCTCCTTGGTCACGGTGCACAGCCTAAGATGACTTACTCACCTAGACGGATGGAGTAGTGCATGTGACATGCACTAACATTTCATTAGTTAAATTTATGATCAAAATTTGACACAGATTACAATGGGGACCAATAAACCAGGACGGAGGTAGTAGTTATGGGATTACTAATCTAGAAGCCTAAAAGAACTGGCCCCTGGTACTCCTACTAGTAGTAGTACTCAAGTTGGAATTCCAATTGCACGGCACAACTTGTTAGGCAAAAAATTCGATACAGGGTGTAGGAAGCGGTTTGGGAATTTGCATGCCTTTCCAACCAGTGAGATACTCCGTACAAAGTACGACAGAGAAATAACCACAGAGAAGGAAGCTAAAAGTAAACAATCAAACGAGCATTTTTGCATTTGTTTTGCATTGAATCGTTTCACAAGCTTGACTAGTGTTGTTTTTCTACTTTTACAAAAACCGCATCGTAATGTTAAAACGTGCATTTGCACGTACATAAGTAATAGTAGTACTCCCTCCGTCTAGGTGTATAAGTCTTCCCTCCTTCTTGGTCACGGTGCACAACCAAAGATGACTTATTGACCTGGACGGAGGGAGTAGCACAGTCTGCAAGCATATATCGAGAGAGACGTGTAGTGCGATAGTATATAGTAAAGTTTGTGCTATATGCACGTACTTGCAAAATGCGTACGAATACACAAGGTTTCCAAACTTTCCCTTTTACATACTTAATTAAGGACGCTAAAAATTCCTGAACGTTCGGGATTTATCATTTGCGTCCCAAAACTAATGAGATCGCCTTACGAAACAAAAATTATACTCCTCCTAAAAGCCACGGCGCTCGCAGGAGCGCTTGCGGCGCGCCACGAGTGCCCTGGTGCGCGGCCGTTTCCCAGCGCGCCGACACAACGCCTCTTCCTCAGCCTCGCAACTCGCGAGGTGCTGATTGGCGGCTTGCCGGCGGGCGAGCGCGATCTCACCGGTGTGGTGATCCGGCGCCAACAGGTACTCCTCCTCGCTGGAAGCGTGCACCCGGTCCACGTACCGCCAAGCGTAGATGAGGCGCTTGGGCCCGACTGCACTCAGGGCGTCGGCACGGGCGTCCTCCGCCACCCTCACGGCCCTCGCACGAGCCTTCTGCCAAAGAGCCAATTGCCTGACTCTCTCGGACGCGACATAGGCCTCCCAGGCAGCTTGTTCCGCGGTGCGCTTCTCTTCCTCGGCCTTCTTCTCCGCCTCTATTTTGGCGCGCTCTGCTGGAGGCAAAGCCTCCCACAAGGCGACATCCATTTCTTTCCAAAGCTCCTCAAGGCTGGGGGGCTCGGCGGGCGGCGCGGCGTTCTCCTCGTAGCGGGGAGCCGACGCGTCCTCCGGCGCGCGTGCTGGCGAGATTGGGAACGCCGACGCGTCCACCTCGACGCGTCGCGGCGAGGAGCGGAACGCCGACGCGTCCTCCTCGACTAGTGGCGGCGAGGAACGGAACGGCGACGCGTCGCGTCGCGGCGAGGAGCGGAACGCCGACGCGTCCTCCTCGACTAGTGGCGGCGAGGAACGGAACGGCGACGCGTCGCGTAGCGGCGAGGAGCGGAACACCGACGCGTCCTCCTCGACTAGTGGCGGCGAGGAACGGAACGGCGACGCGTGACCGTCCGCGCGGTGCAGCGAGGGGCTCCTAGGGCTTGGGAGGGGCGATGCCATGGTGGTCGACGTGAGAGGGAGGGGGAGGAGATAGCGATGAACGTGAACGTGAGGGGGAGGAGATAGCGATGTCGTGGGAGGCGCAGTATTTATAGCGAGCAATGGCACACCTACGTAAGATATGGACTGAGCTGCACTGACTTAACTGCAGGTCCAGTTGCGTCACTGACATGTGGGCCAGACCCCTGTTGGGCCCATATGTCAGTGACCCAATGCACCTGCAGTTAAGTAACAGCTACGTGGGCATATTTGTTGGAGTAAATTACGGGGGAGCGAAGGGGTGGAAATATTGCTGGTCACAACGGATTGGACGAGCGTGGGGGAGGAGAGTCATGCATGCAGATTTTTTCACACGGGGTGGAGTGGTGGGACCGCCGGAGGGAGAAGGAGAGTTTGGCAGGCATATTGTTTCCACACATGGAGAGGAAAAGATTTGGAGACGAACGGGCTTCCTGCAGGTATGGGGAACGGTGCATAATAAGTCATCTTGCATGCCGGGCTAGGTATAGTCTCAAGTCATTAAAAACATACACGCCCCACACATGTTCATATTTCAAGGTGCACTAAATTATTGCATGCGATGATTAAGGCTGGCCATAATGGTGGTATCTTAGCTGGTATCATGCACACGGGAATAGCAAACATGCTGATGTGGCAAAGAATTAAAGAAGAGAGGGGGGTTAGAGTAACTAGTGTTCATGCATGCATTGGTAAACACATTTTTTTGTGAAGAACGACAACACTAGTTGAGTACTTTTGCAGACTTCAAAAACTATTCCACCGCCTCTACTATCTTGCTAAGAGTAGGTGAAATTTTTGAATCGAGCCCTTTAAACTAGAAGGGAGGTAGTGGTACTCTAATAGCTAACCTTGTTGTGATGACAAGATAGGACATGGCACGCACCTGGACGGAGGAACTAGTCTGCATTGTGCATTTAAGTTTTGTCTGAAGTCAATGTACCTCTACTTTCACCAGACTTATAGAAAAATGTGTCAACATTCACAATGTCAAATCAATATTTTTACACTCATTATAAAACGTAGTTCTTATACTCATTATAATCAGTATTGTAGATATTGATATTTTTAGTATAAATTTGGTCGTGGGATTTCATTGATGCCTGTCAAAGCGTGGAGGAAGCGGAGCTTAGGGCTTGCATTGCCGGTCTCTACATAGGTATTTCTCTTCATAATCCTGTAATTTTAGAGACTGATTGCGCTTTTGTGGTAGCGTCTCTTGCATCGGGGGACTATGACAGGTCTGCTATGCGTGACCTGAAGATGAAAGCGTTGAGCATCTCGAAGTTGATCAACAATCTTCAATTGTCAAAGATTAGCCGTTCGGCCAATAAGGTGGCACACTTAATCGCTAAGTATAGCTTTGACAATAGATTAGATGGTATTCTTGTAAATAACGTACCGCCCTGTGTGGTGAATATTGTATCGAATGAGTGTACTGGTGTGGCTGGTTAATTAATATAAGGTGGTGTTAAAAAAGTATAAATTTTTGGTCAAACACTTTGCAAACGGTTGACGGGAGTAAAAAGGACCAGTGGGAGTATCATGCATGCGGAGTAGGCAAAAAATTGCTTGTCTAAAAAAGGCAAAAAATTGCTCATTTATAGCCGGTCGAAGTCTCAAAGGGCGCGACCGCGCGAGGGAGGCGAAGGTCGTGGGAGGCGCGACGTTTGACGGAATTAAGTGAAGTTACATCCACGCGCCGGCATGGCGTGCGAATAGGCAGAAGCTATACCGTCAGGCCTACGATATGGGTCTAGTAGACATGACATCTAGTGGGTCCCACATAGTTCTCGATAACTCTTTGGGGGCTTGCAACCGTTTATCCACCGGGCAAGCTAGCAACCCCACGCCGTTCGCACGCCCTACTCGTCCCCGTCTTCTACCTTACAACAGTTCGCTCCCAGTCGTCCCGTCCTTTCACATTAGTTCGCTCCCAGTTTTTTTGCGGGGTACAACAGTTCAACTTCTCCTAACCCTCCTCCAAAATCCATGGCCTCCCAAATCTCCATGGTCGCCGCTGAGTACCAGGTTAGAGCCATCACCGGCGATCAGTTCATCGTCATCTACACACGTGGATCCGAGACGGTGAAAGCATGGCTTGCTCGCTTCCTACGCATGTTCAACAGTTCAACGGATGAGTGGGTCGCTGGGCTAGATGTTGAGTACACCACAGTCCTGGGACGAGAGAAGGATCTAAAGGACGAAGAGAGGAAGAAGCCCGCCGTGATCCAGGTTTGCGTACATAACGTTTGCTTGGTCTACCACATATGCCATGCCGACGTTGAGTGCCAGGATTTTAAGAACTTCCTCAAGGACAAAAGAGTGAAATTCGTTACTGTAGGCTTTAAGAACGACAGGGATGTCCTGCGTCGGATAGGTCTCGTTGTAGGCCAGCCCTTCGATCTCCAGAAGGCAAGCCTGGTGTCCTCCTCTCAACCTTCAATGCTGACCCTGGCAGCAGCCATGATTGATCCTTCGTACGCTAAACTGAAGAAACCTCATCACGAGTTTCATCATGCATGGGAGTCGAAGACATTAGATGAAGATCACATCCTGTACGCAGCAATGGATGCCTACCTTTGTTTAAATATCTACAAGGGTTGGATGAAGAAGCAGAGCCCAGTGTCCGGTTCAAGCAAAGAAGCGTCGGCGAAGAGGAAGAGGAAGAGGGACGAGGACGAAGTCGAGGACGTGGACTCGGACTCCGAGTAGGTGGCAGTGCCGTCGCTCATGCTGGTTCTACTGCAGTGTCAAGCGGACTAGTTGCTTAGTTTATTTTCAAGGGTGTGTTGTGCTGAGGCCCCAGCAGAACTATGTTTATGTTCTTTCTCGTTATTTGAACTCTTTAGTACGTACAGTAGTACTAGTACTATGTCTTACTACTGTTCTTCTTGCAGTTGGTACTACTGCTCGTATCTTCGTGTTCCTACTGTACTTAATACGTTCGTACTAGTAGTATAATTTGGGTCAGTCGATTTGTGAAAGAAGTTCGACGGAGCGAAGGAAGAAGACGGCAGAAGAGGTGGAAGAAGCCCTTCTAGCCATCCATGTTGCATCAAACGGCTCACATGAGTCGACTGACCCAAATTGCTCCTTCAGATTGCAGGATCCACGTGGCATTCAAGGTCTCGAAGGTAGATTCCGCGTCCGCACCCGGTTTGCGGGCTCGACGCGCGCGACCGGCTTCCGCCGCGACAGCCACCATGCGCGCCTCCTCCGCGCGGGCGGAGACGACAATGACACGCTAGTTCCTCCTCGCCGGCGTGCTGGAGCACGCGCTCGTCCTCCTCTTCGTACGCTGCGTGCATAGACGCGGCTCCACCAGCTGCTCGCGTGCTTGGCAGCGCGGCGGCATCGCGAGGAGGGACTGCAGACGACGTGAGCGGGCGAGCCTTCGGCTTCATGGCACAGGGATGGCGGCGACACGGCGGTGATGGGCGAGAAATTGTTGGCCGGAGCAGGCGGGCGCCGGCATGCGCAACGGCGGCGGCGGCATATTGATGAGTGCGCGTGTGGGAGCTTACTTTAGTTTTATATATAAGGTTGGTCAAACTTAAAAGAAAACCGTACTAGTACACGTAAACATTAGACTTAGGCAGCGCTTTTATTAGTTAGTACCACAGCCACGATACGGAATCCTGTGCAAGCGCGTGAACCGCGGCCGCGCGGTCGATCGAACGGTGCGTCACCGTGTCGCGCTCGAAGGACATCCACCGAACCTTTTTGTGTGTGTGAAAACAATCCTCGAATATTACTCAACTTTTTTTCCTGTGAAAGTTCTTGACGCTGCAATATTTCCATATATTTGAATTTAGCTCCAGTTCGTGTTTATTTGGATTTGGACGTTTTAGGTGCGCCCTAGTTTTTTTAATACTGATTTTGTGTGTGTGACTGAGAGAGAACGTGTGTATGTGTCCATATGTGTGTTGTGGCGGAAGGGCAATGTGGAGACGGTGTGCGTGTGATACAGACATAGAGAGGTGTGAATGTGCAAATGATCATGCATGAGTGAGACATAGACAGATGCCGATACGTTGTGTATACATGAGAGAACGGTCTTCTAGTTTACTTGTGTGTGTGTGTGAGAGAGAGAGAGAGGGAGAGAGAGAGACAGAGAGAGGAGCATCCGTAACACAACAACCATCTCTCTCGATTCGTCCGTCCCTCGCACGGTCGCATGCAACACATGCATCAACGCGCACATTTTGACACCCTCACCCGGCCCCTGCCCACCTCAAGGCCCGCACAATCTCTTCGTGAATACCCATTTCTCTCCTTAGGTTTGTTTTCTCTCAATATCTGACACACACACACACACACAGAGAGACACACGCAGCACAACACACACACACACACTCCCCCGAGCACACAATTCATCCCCATCCAAGGTTATACGGCGACCACTCTCGCTTGTGCTTCTTTGCACCCCAACATGCACAACACCTCAATCTTCAAAGAGGGCATCGAGCAGATCGAAGACGGCGACCACACCGCGCTAGAGAATGCGGGGTCATTTGGAAGCAGGGTGATGTGACGACGGCTGACTGACTCCTCCCCCCACCCTCTCTCTCTCTCTTGCACAAAATTACCAATCCCTCTCTCCCCCGCACAAAATTGTCAATCCCTCAACCCACGAGATCCTTCCCCTCTCGTCCATGTTTTTCCAGCTCTCTCATCAAACATGTTGTCTCTTCTCCTTCCACGTATACAGAATCCAGATGCACACGCATCTCATGTATATTACATGTCTCCATCTTTCTCACAGACCTAACTTCTTCCTCTCTCTTTCTCTCTCTATCTCTCTCTCTCTGTCTCGTTAGGTTTGTCTCCTACTCTCTCGTCCACATACATACAATCTTTCCCGCCCTATCTGCTCCATCTTCAAAAGCTCTCTCTGCACGTTTCATTCACACATTGGGATATGTCAAAATGTTGCTTCTATAATGGCTGATGTAGAGTTATGGTTGTTTTTGTTGCATCCTACAAAGTAATAACTATGAAATGCATTTAGATTCTCATTTGACTGGGATTATGTGAGTTTGAGCATGTTGTGAAGTACTATAGACCTTGTATACATCTTGGGATTCGACAATGATTGTAACTATTGAATTGTATAGACCATTACATTCGAAGTCAATAGCCTAATATATTTATTTCACAATTTCAACAAATGATTAGTTCACTACAAACTAAGAAAACAAATGTGTACTCCCTCCGTTTTTATTTAAGTCCGCGTATTAGCATTGGTCAAAGTCAAGTTTTGTAAACTCTCAGAAAGCTTATAACAAAAAATATTAACATATACAATAACAAATAAATACCATTAGATTCATTATTGAATGTACTTTCACATCATACATATTTGTTATGGTAAATGTTTATATTTTTCTATAAACTTGGTCAAACTTTAGGAAGTTTGACTTCGGTCAAACCTAATATGCAGAGTTTACTACTACTACTCGCTAGTTGCTTAGCCGAATCACTCAACACGCCACACGGGGAGTCCAGTGTCACAAAATTTTGAGGTCGGCGGGAAAATCTCCCGCGACCCTGATTCGAGCAGTGGGAAGTTACCATCATAGCCTTCGGAACAGGCCTACGGATGACGCTTGGTAGGGGGCTGTTTTCGTAACTTCAGGTTCACCCTACCCAGCCAACCCCACCCCGGCACCCAGAGTAGTACACCTGAATACTCCCCATTTTCTATCCCCACCGCAAAATAGACTTCTCCACGGCACCGCAGCCTTCGTGCTCCTCCCCTTTACATCGGCGCACTCGTCCACCGCAGCGCATCTGCCTCATCGACGACCTCGTACGCCGCACTGGAGCCGGTCCACCGTCGTCGTCGTACACGGAGCCTCTTCCCCGGCATCGTCTTCCACGGTCTCGGATCTGCTTCCCGGAAGCCGACGCCAAGCGCAGAAGTACCACCGTCGTGGACAATGAACTGACTCCCGTTGCCGACCATGACTCACAGAGGCCGCCGCGACCATCGTTCTCCTCCTCGATTGGTAATGTGTGTATTGAATCACTTAGCAGTACATGTGCAGTTCCAATTTTGTTCATACCTACCCTTCAAATTTCCTGGGTGCTATTGTTCCCGTAAAAGTAATTGGTTATAGCCTCCATTGTCCAACAGAATATCAGCTTGTAATTGTGCGTCGCTCCTGTATCGCGCTGTGCTTGGGTAGGTTTTTCATTTGCAAACAGTAGTGTGGGAAATGATGGAAAGGTTTTTAGAACTAGCAAGATGCCCATGCGTTGCACGCATCAAGATGCATTTGTATGAGTAGTTTATCTTGTGGGAGAAAAGGATGAATGAGGGAAGGCCTTATTTGCAAATCTGGAGAGGGGTACGGGTATCTTTTTGCAAAATTCCCATTTGTTTCCTTCCTATCTGTCAGATATAAATCGGACGGCCTATATTGCAAGAAAAAAAGTATAGAGAAAAAAAGTAGACAGTAAAGGAAGTAGAGATAAATATAAAATATAAAATAAATATAACAGTAGAGAAGAGAGTAGAGATAGCAGAGACGTCGGGAAAGGATCGCGCGCGCACGGGAAAAAGAGGCCGGGCGTGCGCTAGTTTTGGCGCGCGGCGTCCGGCGCGCTTTATAAAATCCAATGCCCTCCCACCGCTCTGTGCCTTGCCACCACTCTCTCCCCACTCTGTGCCTCACCATCGCTCTCTCCCCGCTATTTTTTGCCTCGCCTTCGCACCACCATGCCGCCGCGTCGCCGGGAAACTTGGGGATACCGCGGCGTCCGCACGCGCCCCTCCGGCGGCTTCTCCGTCGAGATCTGGTTCCACAGGATGTGCCTCGGCCTCGGCAATTTTGACGCTGCCAACGAGGCCGCCCGCGCGTACGACGCGGCGGTGTGGCGCCTCCGGTGGCCTCATAGAACATTGAACATCCCCAACGTGCCAACACGGGAGCGGGTGCAGGAGCTCGTGCCTTTGCCGCGGCTTAGCACCAACGAGGACCGTCGTGACAACCGGAGGCGGGAGCACCATCTCGGCATCGCCGAGATGGACGAGGAAGCCATGGCGCTGTGGCGCCAACACTTCCCGTAGGACATCATCAACGAGTGCAAGTTCTACGCGCAAAGGAGGGCGGAGAGGGATAAGAGGAGGGCGGAGCGAGCCGCCTATTGCGAGGACAAGCGTAGGCGAAAAGCGGACGCTCAATTCAACATGAGGCTAGGAGCAAGGTTGCCCTGGGAATCCGACAACGATCGGTATATTCACGCCTATAGTCAGAGTCGAAGGAGGACATCACCGAGGAGGAGTCGAACGACGAGGAGTAGTTGAATTATCTTTTTTATCTATCTATGTTGAGAACTATCCTCTACTCTCTAGTTCTACTTCTCAATCTCAGCACTGTGAACGATTTTTTAAAGCGTCGCGTGTTGCGATTCTGTTGGAGATGCTCTAACATGGCAGACGAGTGCTTTAATGTTGCCCACAAGATGCGTGAGTATTACTAGTAGTATATTTTTCTTGCCATGTTGAGATTTTAAAAACACGAGTGCGAACATGCAGAGGAGCAATGAAGACCAAACACGGGATATTTGGGACATCTTCAAGGAGCGTGGCAAGTTAAAGAGGAGCTGCACCGAACCTGTAAAACGAGCTTTGGTAAGTAACACCCTTTCAATTACTTTCGTGTAGCCTCATGTTCTTCGATGTGTATATGTTGTAGTTTCTATTTCTCTTAAGTGTGGTGTTCTTCAATGTGTAATAAGAAGAGTCTTAATCGTCCTAATGCTTTCGTTTTTAGCTTGATGTAGGAAGTGGGTGTTCTCACCTTGTAGTCTGTTTTTATTTTTTTTCCTTTTGAATTCACTTCTCCGAGTTCTGTTTATCTGGCTTCTACTAAATGGATCTAGGTTGCTCTGAGTATTGATCTAAAAAAGAAGTAACTTCATGTCAGGATGCAGTTCCTGCGAGGAGGGAAGTATGGTCAACCTCGAGATCATGTTTCCAAAATGAGGCTGGATTACACACAAGGTGCCAGTTCCCTAATGATGCTGGATTAGACACAAGGTGCAAATTCCCAGATGATGCTGGATTACACACAAGCCAGGTGGAGTCGTCAGCTGTTCGTGTCCTCGTGGCATTAGTAAAGGCTGAAAGAAAGCGTGCAGCAGCCCTTGAGAATGTAGCTGAGTTCCTGAAGAAGCGAAAAGAGCAATCAGATGCTCTCTTCACCCAAGCCAAAGAAGAGATGGAAGAAGCCAGAAATAAGCTAGCAGAGGCAGAGCAGGCTAGGCGTCTCCTGCTATCTAAAACTGTTGTCAATACAAAATTTCCTTCATAATAGCTAGGTTCAAATGTTTATCCAGTCAGCATGCCTGTTGTGATGTCCGTGCATCTACTGATGTGGCACAAAATGTTTTTTTCGGGTCATGTAATAACAACAATTACTTTCCAAACAATAACAGACGAAGCATTGGACATGGTATAGTTCACGCGCAAGCCCGACATTCCAAGTTCAACTTCCACATCAAACTCATGTTCACAGATATCTGCACATTCATACATAATGTCCACAACCATGATTCACTTCAAAGCCAAAAAAATGTGAGGAGAGTTATAAATAAAGAAAATCCTCTACTAGTTCCTGCTACCAGTGCGAGCACAACAAGTCAAGACCATGCGTAAATTAATTATATTTTAGTCATTTTTTGTGTTCTAAAATGCCTGCCGGCTCGCGGAAGGACGTGTTGCCGGCACACGCGGGATTCAATGAAGGCAGGCGGGGCAGTCTTAAGCTGGTTGCACGCGGCGAGGAGGCGTGCTCAGCCGGGCCTGCAGCGAGTGCGGCCCTCTTGGCCGGCGCGCCGGTTCAATGCCTGCGCTATGAGAGGTCGCGTCCGTGTCAGAGCAATCACTCCCTCCAGTCCTTTTTTGTTTGGGTATAACAAAATCTCGTTTTCCATTCACATTTTACAAGTAAAATTCGTGGACAAACTTTGACCCAAAGTACGATGGGGACTAGTAAACCAGAATGGAGGTAGTAGTTTTTTTAATCAAAGAAGGGTTTCCCCTTCCGATTTTCATTACTGAAAACCAGCATCTAAATCTAAACCATAGTATTTGCCCTAGAACTACCAGGTTCAACATCTCGCAACATAAACCCATACAACCTCCATCGCAAAAAAAACCATACAACCATACGCCAAGGAGGTACGTAGTACTATGAATTCCATTTTCGCTCCATACCAATCGTTCTAAAAACTACTTACTACTTATAACGCGCCATTGAAAATCGGAACTCTTAACCCCGCTAAAAACGATATTTTAAACGTGGCTACTCGATCTGTGGCAACTGGCGAGCCACCGCGCTCCAAGTCGTTCACCTGTGGTCCCGACCATCAACTCCTACGGATCAAATTATCACGCGAGCTGACTATTCCTACAAAGGTGCTCCACCACGTACCCGGTACCCGCGAATGCAGCAATCGTGCACCTAGGGTTTTAGGGTTTATTTGTTAACGTCGCCTTTACGTAACACTCATGTGTGCGAGACAGCGAGAGGCCGACTGCGTGCGTGCGCCTCTTCTCTTCGTATATGTACTCCACCGTTTGTCTGGTGTCCAAAAAATTATAATAACTACTAGCAATGTGCCAATGCGTTGCCACACGATCAAAGTAGATTAATACATATTCACCGATTTGATAGAAAAAAAGTCTAGTTTTGAAATACGTATATCACTAAAAATATGTTATGTTTCACTCAAAATATATTCCTTTGGCGGTTTTGATGAGATAAGGGAGGAATGTTGTTGGTTTCAAGATTCGAGAAGTGGTATATGTCTAATTTCTACTCTTACTAGCAAGATGCCCGTGCGTTGCACGGAACATCAAGATCTTGTGGGAGAAAAGGATGAACGAGGGAAGGCCTTATCTGCAAATGTGGTGAAGAGTGCGGGTAAATTGCCATATTTTCCTTCCTATCCGTCAGATATAAATCGGACGACCTACATTGCAGGATGGCAGGCCCACCATCATCACCAACTCTATTTTTTATCCCTACTCTTATAAAAAGCATTGTCGGTGATGATCGTGTGCCTGCCATCCTGCAATATAGGCCGTCCGATCTATATCTGACGGATAGGAAGGAAACTATGGCAATTTTGCAAAAAGATACCCACACCCCTCTCCACATTTGCAAATAAGGCCTTCCCTCGTTCATCCTTTTCCCCCACAAGATAAACTACTCATACAAATGCATCTTGATGTTCCGTGCAACGCATGGGCATCTTGCTAGTTGTTGCAAAAAGCCCATGTGTGTGTGAGAGAGAGGGAGAGTGGAGGAGGACGGAGTGCATGTGTGACAAAGACACAAGGAGTGTGTGTGCGATAGGTATCAGCTTAAAATGAGGCGATAGTGTGTGTGTGCACGATCGAGAGGGCGTGTCTCAAGAAGGGAAGAAAAATCTACATAGATACAAGGAGCGGGAGAGAGACATGTATGCGATGGTGGAAGCACGAGTGTGCGGGTGTATAAACCTATCTAGAGGCTAGCTAGTCGATAAATGTTTGTGAGAGAAATACGAGTCGGGGTGCGAAAGCGAGAGTTTTGTGTGTGAGAGAGAGAGACGGTAGTCGGGAAGGGGAGTGGAAGCAGGAGTTGTGTGTGTGTGTCTGTGAGAGAGAGAGAGGAGACGGTAGTCGGGGTTGTCTGATCGGTAAACAAATGAATAATGTCAGTCTGGGATGGAGACGAAAAGGAGACCGCAACAAATGTTGTGTCTACAGGAGAGAGAGAGAGAGTAATTTTAGTGGTATGAGTCATATGTAGAGACATATAGGGTGTGTGAGAGAATCCCATAGAGAGAAAGACAAAGTGAAAGACGAGTGGAGACTGTGTGTGTGGCGGTGAAAAAGAAAGCTTAGGTACCGAGTGATACCAGAGAACAGTAGAGACGTGAGAGATAATGAAAACCGTGTAATGTATAATGATAGGGAGAGTGTGACACTTCTCAAGGGAGACGTCGAGAGACCATGTTTGCGAGGATAGGAGAAACATGAAGTGAGCGTGCGGGTGAGCTGGAGAAAAGAGAGTGATAGCTACCTGAAGGAGCATGCATGCGAGAGAGATGGGCGTGAAAGGAGTGAACAAAAAAGGGATTCAAATATTTGAATTCGAGATGATGATACATGTAATCCATACTCGAACCAAAATTGATCTATCAAACATGCATACTCATATGAATTCACGCACATCTATGTTATTTAATATGTAGATATTACTGATCCATACATTTTAGTAGAACATAATTTGGTTAAATTTTTTCGAATTCAACCTTAAGATTTCGAGATCGTTGTATTTGTAAATCATATTATACATATAAAGGAGCAGAATTCTTTGTTGTGCTTTTGAAAGTATATATAAAAAATGATGTATATAGAATGTAATTCCAATTGAAAATGGATCCCGCCCGAAAAAAATAGAATACAAACGGGATTCGAATTGAGTTGGCACGGTAAACGTGCACTCTGCAAAATTTGAACGAAGCGGGGAAAGTCGCAGTAACCGCCCGAAACCAAAATCTGCGAGATGGAAATCACTACTGCCTATCCCTGCCACGCAAAGCCTATCTGCTGGATTTCTATAGGTTTCGATAGGGGTAGGTTTGTAATTTCACCCAAACGTGACGTAACCGCCTCTCACCCGGATTCATACACGGTGGGCGCCAAAACACAGTGTGTCCTCGGCCGAAATCGACTCCCTCCCCGATTCATATTCATACACGGTGGGCGCCAAAAACAAACTCTCGTCGGCAAATATTCGGTGTATGCGAGATTACCGTCCTATCCCCAACCGACTAATGTTGCTGTGATGTAGTAGAAATTTGAAACGGGGGCTAAGTTTGTAAATTTCCTCGCATTTGAGACAAGCGCGCCCTGAATACATGGTTCCCCCTTCCTCTCTACCTCCCTTTTCCCCATTCGTACTCCGTGGGCGCCAAAACACCCTCTCCACCCCACCCTCCTCCGCCGTCCGCCACCCCATCCACCGTCGTCCTCCTCCACCATGCCGGAGCTGATACCCCGACGCCGCTGTCCATTATAAGAGATCGACCTCTCTCATCCACGGCTTCGGACCGGGATCCTTGCATACCGTCCTCTCGCTTCATCCCCGCCGTCGTCCACCTTGCCGGCGCCGCTCCTACGACCGTCTCGTCCACCGCGCCCCGCCGCCACCGTCTACCCTCCTAGATCTGCTTCCACGCCGCCGACAGCCATCGCTACCGCAGCACCGTCAAATTCTCAGCAGATGCGTACACGGCGCCGCACCAGAGGCGGTACTCTTTCGTATCTGCTCAACTTATTTATCACAGCAAGAAAATAGATCGCCACTGCTTTACTCTGATTTCTTGTCTTGGTTGCGAAGTTGCCTTTGTCCGGTTTGCACCTTCAGATCCGCCATGGCACGCTCAACACTATACTCCAATGCTTATGGTTTTCCCCTTTTATATTCCACACTAGTTAAATCACAGTAGACTAAATTTCAAAATCGGGTCAGTCGATTTTTCAGAGCTCGCCGGAGTTCGCCGGTGCGATCGAAGGGGCTCGGGTGGTTGTGGGGCCTCGCCGAACGAAGAAAACTCGACGCGGGTGGGGTTGGGGGGTGGGGTGGGGTGGCGGAGGAACACAGGCGGTGGGGGCCGATGGTCCGGCCGGCGGCCCGTGCGGTGTTCTGTATGGGAAGAATCAGAGACAAGGAAGAAGAAGGGTTAGGAGACGTAGGATCTTCATCCAACCGCCTGAAATGGTCGAGAGACAGCTGGGAGTTGCATTCTTAATGCGCTCTGGTTCATCATGTGTGGGCACTGCGCAACCAACATTTTATTATCCAAAATCTGCTTGCTCTTCTTTACCATGTTCCTCTTCCGTTCTTCTTTAATATGTACTCTCTCCGTTCCTAAATACAAGTCTTTGTATAGATTCCACCATGGACTACATATGGAGCAAAATGAGTGAATCTACACTCTAAAATGTATCTGGATACATCTGTATGTGATCCATAGTGGAAATCTCTACCAAGACTTATATTTTGGAACGGAGGGAGTATGATAGTAGTACAGTATGTTCCTTGTACTGAAGATGAGCAGGGACATTTGCAGTGTAGAGGTCTATACGGTCGGTTGTGATGGACACTTTGAGCCTCTTTGATTCGTAGGATCTTGTAAACATAGGAATAGGATTTGTAGTGGCCTGCCCACTTGAATCCTATAAGAATAGCAAGGAAATGCGGGGAGCTGTGTCGCCTTTGAGAGTTACACTGATATTAACAGTACCGCACCTTCACTTGAAGAGAGCTGGTATCCGAAGCCTTTCTAGCCGTACCGGCAATACTAGCACATATATTCCAGCAAGTTCCACTTTGCTGATTTTACTCTGATGCTTAAGGTTTTCCCGTTATATCTACACTATGATCTGTGTAGCTGCTTTGTGTCGCACTAGCAGCAGTCCACTCTTGAAGCTAAACACTGCAATGACTTACAAAATTGGCACCAAGGCATTGAGTGCCATTCTGGATGCAATGAAACTCATACGCTCCCCACCTGTTGATTCTTGTTCAGAATATGATCCTAATGACTATTCTAACCTCGAGGAGTCAAAGGCAGATGGCCTGTCCTGTTCACCCATCAAGGTGCCTGTTCTAATTTGGCAATGTTTTATTGATTGCGGGTATCTTGCATATGTTGTCTTGCATTTCTTCTACTTTGTTGCACCGCCATCTGCTTAGTTTACTCATCATATATGTCGAGATGCCATGCCCATCCATTATCAATACATATTCCATCTGTCATCATACCATGTTTTTCCACTCAAATGTTGTTCTTGTGCATCAGACATCAAAAAGGAAGAGGGTGATTGCCGAACCTGAAGGAGCACCAGCAAAGTCCTTGAAAAACGTGGTGGTGCCGGAGAAATCAGACAACACCCCACTTATATTGGCTGTACAACCAGTGACACAAAACGTAGGACCGACTCCAGCAGACTGTACCCATACTTCACTGGCCACACCACTAGCCCCACCACACAGGACCTGCACTCCAGCAAAAGGTATACCGATTTCATTTGCCATAGCACCAGCTGTACCACAGAAAAATCCCACTCCAGCAAAAAGTACAGCAAGTCCACCGGCCGAAGACCTATCCCAACTGCAGAGACGGCCAATTCCTGCAGATTGGAACCCCATTCCATTTATTCCCAGTTTAAAAGACAATGCTTTCAATGTTGTTAGGGACTACGTGCATATATTCCCATCATGGGAAGATTATTGTGAAGACAAACACCATTTTCACATCTTCCTGTCCAACTTACGTGTAAGTGCTATTATTCATGGTTATTATTTTCCTGTTTTCTGCTGATTGAACACATCAATGATTTACATTACATTGTTGTAACTAGGCGAGGGTCAATCTGGATAGTCATGACGAGCAAAGCTTGCTTGTGCTTTTCAAGGAAGCATTGCAGCAGTATCGGTGTTACCTGAGGAAATCACACTTTGATGGCAAGTCTATAAACGAATTTCCGGTGAAGTCTCCTGTGCTAAATTTAGAAGACATTGAATGGAAAAACCTTGTTATGCACTGGTCTCGTTCCCAGGATGAGGTACTGTCTATGAAATCACATGACAATTTGAACTTCTACTTTTCCGCATGTGCCTTACGGATCTTTTTTGCAGGAAATCTGCTCGAAGAAGAATTCCGGTTTGACAAGAACGACAGGATATCGCAAATATGTTGCCCGCTGCTTTGCTCTTGTTAGTACCTGTTGTCCTGTATCACTGTACTTGCATACATACCTGGTTCATTATGTGACAGCAGTATGCATGATAGCTTGCTTATCAATTGTTCGCTCCAAATTATCTGATCTGTATGAATGGTTACATTAGTGTAGAATATATCCAATGCCAATGTTTTTTAGCTCTGCATTGTTCTTGTAAGTACATGTTGTCCTTTATCAGTGTACTTATAATGACAGGTAGTTGTTCATGTACCATCACTCTGCAGCTTATTTTCCTTTGCCCTCCATTTTCTACACATCAGATCTATATTTACTCTTACCATAAGGTTGGTACTGAAGAAGTTTAGCTGTGCATTGCTCTTGGCTGTACCTTTTGCCTGTATCGCTGCACTTACATTTATAGCTACTTGGTTATGTAGCATCACTCTTCATCTTATCTTAAATATTCTCCATTTTTTCGTATATTATCACATCTATATTTACTCTTAACAAAATGTAGAATAAAGGCAATGCTTTTGAAGAAGATTCTGTGGTAAACTTCTTGAATTGCCCCCCCCCCATCAGCATGGACAAGGCCTTTATAGAGCCTGTCTTCACCAATAATGTAAGTTTTTCCATCTCAAGCCTTCAAACTTTGTTGTATATATTTGGTTAGGCATGACTGCAACAGCTGTTTATTTTTGGTGTTTGCATCAAATTGCTTTTTAAAGTTTATTATGTAGTTCATAAACAAAAGTTTGTCCTTTCTCAATTTAAGTTTTCAGTTGTACAACCAAGTTCCTTCTTCATACCATATAAACTATACAGAGCAAGTGATCTTCTTTTGCACTGCATGTATGCTTCTGTTCTTCGTCTGTAATCCAGTGGTGTGGTGAACCTACCCACTACAGCACAATGTCATATTCTGCAATGTCTTAACTATGAACAATGTCATATCATTCTACAATTATTTAAACCGTCTCTTTATTTGCCAATCTGAAATGGTATAAATTGACAGCACACTAACCATTGATACTTATGAGTTCTTGATCTGTAATCCAGTGGTGTCGTGAAGCTGCCAACTCCTTCACAATGTCATTTCCTGCCATGTCTTGACCTGAACAATACCATATTGTGTTAATGCAATTTTAAACTATGTCACTTTATTCGTCAATAAGAAATGTGATGAATTGTCAGCACAGATACTTTTGTGTGCAAAACCTGTCATCTGTCTACTTGTTTATCTTTCAGAGTGAGGAAGATATAAGTGTTGAACAAGCGCAGTCTCATCATCTTGCTTAGCTGCTTGCGCTGCAGCTCCCCAGCAGGGCTAACCTTTCTTGAACTCTATTGAAGTGTTGTCGGTTTTGTATATTATTTTGTCGGCGTGTTTATTTGCACTGGTGGCGATCTTTGATGCCCAGTGTATGTAATCTACTGTCCGCTTGTGCTTTATTATCATAGTGGCGAACTTTGATGCCCTGCATGTAATATGTCGTAATTTCTTTATTGTATAGTCTAGGTTTTTTCTTATTCACGATGCTGTAGTTATTTTATTGTATATATATCATGTCTTCGCAGTAAATCGGCCAAATGAACCCCTGCCCATGATTGTGCGAATCAAATCACGGGCTTTTAGCAGGCCAAAATTGTCTCGGTCCTTGTTTGGCCCAATCAGATATCGGTTGCGAGCAGGCCGGATGCAAAACGGGCCGTAGTTAGGCCCAACTATATTACGGGCTTTTAACAGGCCGAAATTAATATAGGTCCGAAATGTTAAACGGGCCCTTAACAGGTCAAAACTAATATCAGGTCGAATTACTAAGTGGCCTTTAGCAAGTGGGCCCAAAAGCATAGTGTCCAGTTGACGGGCCAAATCTGATATGGGCCATAATTGAGCCCAAAGCCTCTTAAAGGGCCGGACCTGATCTCGGCCGTAATTTGGCTCAGAACGTGTTAGGCTTTTAACGGGCCGGATCTCATATGGGCCACTATTAGGCCCGGAGCGTGGCAGACCATTAATGGACCGGATCAAATATGGGCTGACATTTGGCCCAAAACATGGCAACCAGTTAATAGGCCGGCCTACTAGGGTCCTCAAAATCTTGTGGGCCTACAGCTGGGCCGGCCCATTAATGTCGGCGAAATCTCGTGGGCCTTTAGCTGGGCCGGCCCATTATTATCCGCAAGAATCTTGTGGGCCTTTACCTGGGCCGGCCCATTATGGCACACAAAAATCTTGTGGGCCTTTACCTGGGCCAGCCCATTATGGCCTGCAAAATCTTGTGGGCCTTTAACTCGGCCAGCCCATTATGGTCCGAAAAATCTCGTGGGCCTTTAGCTGGGCTGGCCCATTATGGTCCGCAAAATCTTGTGGGCCTTCAGTTGGGCCGGCTCATTTAAACTTGATGGGGCGGTCCACGTGTCAACATATCATAGGCGCGTCTCGCCCATTGGATGAGTGACACTTGTGCCAACGCGGAACTGACACGTGTCTCCTTCAGTCAATGATGATTTTACACGTGGAAAAACCCCATTGGTCGGGGCTATTAACGGGTTATCGGATCCAAAACCCGACCCGATAGCTTAACGGTGTTCCGTTACGGTGGATGCCACGTGTCAGTCACCCTTGACGAAAGCACTTCTGTGACACGCAATTTATCATCATGGAAGTGGACACTTCCGTGATGATAATTTTGGTAATGTCATGGAACACTTCTACGACAACATAGGTATGACTATCTTGATTCTGTCATAAAATCGTCATGGATGTACATGCATGACAGAAAACGTGACCTACTTTGACAAACACGTATCATCACGGAAGTGTATTTTTTTGTAGTGTAACACGGGCTGGAAATGGCCCATGTAAATCACGGGCCGTTAACGGGTATAAAGAAAATTACTGTTCATTATGGGCTAGAGTCACCGTGGGCCTGTAAAGGGCCGAAAGATACGAAGGCCTCATATGGGCCGAAAGACGTCATGGGCCATACATGGGCCGAAAGTGAAATGGGCTGGTGTTATATTCGACGGCTCACATGACGTTGTTGGGCCGATTTCCTTTAGGGCCTAACGGGTCGTGAGTTAATGGGCCGTAAAATGGGCTATTTGCGAAGAGACCGTTAACAGGCTTTTCATGGGCCAGCCCATTAACTTTTGACCAAGTCAAACGGGCCGGCTTTGTAAGCTAAATGGGCCAGTGGTGCGCCGTGGCACGTGTCAACATATCATAGGCGCCTATCTGACCCACTGACGAGCTGACACGTGTTTCGTCCGGCCAATAAGAATTTTACACGTGAAAATTTCCCATTGGTCGGGGCTGTTAACGGGTTAGCGGATCCAAATCCCGACCCGATAGCTTAACGGCGTTCCGTTACGGTGGATGTCACGTGTCGGTTACCCTTGACGAAAGCACTTCTGTGACGCGCGATTTATCGTCTTGGAAGTGGACACTTCCGTGATGATAATTTTGGTAATGTCATGGAACACTTCTACGACAGCACAGGTATGACTATCTTGATTCTATCATAAAATCGTCATGGATGTACATGCATGACAAAAAACGCGACCTACTGTGACAAACACGTATCATCACGGAAGTGTATTTTTTTGTAGTGAAGGCTCTTCGACACCTCTCATGAAGGGGCCTGGAAGTTGCTCTTTAAGGGCAACGAGAAGCCACCGGCCACGGACTCAGACTGTGGTCACATTTGTAAATGCCCCATCAACGAGGTATGTTTCTTTTGACGTATTCCCAACTTGAATGTTTCGAGGATGATGTCTGAGATTTAGTATTGCTCCTTCAGGACTGGGTGGAGAAAGCGCAGCGGATCCAGTGTCCGGCGCCGCTGCCCGAGGAACCAGTCATCCCGCGCTTGGCGAGGATGCTGGTGCCGGCGCCATATACGGCGCCGGAGAAGAAGGCCAAGAAGAAGGCCAAGGGGGCCAAGAGTGGCCCCCGTCGTAAGGGCACTTCGGACGCGACGTCCAAAGACGACGAGGCCCATTCCTCCGTCCCCGAGGACAATGACGAGGAAGAGGAGGAGGAGGAAAACAACCCTCCTCCCGAGGAGAAGAAGAAGAAGAGGGTGGCCCCATCACATCTGGAGGCGAGAACGCCCAAATAGGGGAAGGACGCCCCAGCGGTCAACACCGCATGGGACATTGACAGTAGTCCGGAACAATGCCCCCGTACTAGGCCTCGGGCCGCATCGTAAGCGACATGGCTCATTTACGCGCATATCCAGCCCTTTTTGTTATGCTAACATGGTTAATCCATAACTTTGCAATCCGGCCCATGACCTTACCCAGCATTCCTCATCTAGAGGTTCGCTGGCTCCGTTGGAGATGGCGAGCATGTCGCCACCGCCTGCTTGCTCCCCCGGGGCCAGGGACGACACCGAAGTGTTATACCGGAGGGCCGCTCCGTAGGGAGGAGCTCAGGACATTGTCCGGGGGGCGCCACAAGGCGGGACCTCCGCTGCCTGGCAGATGGGGGAGTAGATCCCCAAGGAGACCGGCGAAGAGGGCCGTATTGAGTTTGGCCCTCAGCCGGATACGATTCTGGAGATCCATATGGCTCCGGAATCAGGCGAGCGCCCTCCTTCAAAGGAGGGGTGTGTGCTAATTCCACCAGTGGACCCTGTCCACCCAGTGGCGTTGGATGACCTGATGGAGGTGCTATGAGGCGCCTCCGTTGTGGACGAGCACTGTGTCCTTATGGGTGCTATGATAGAGAAGGTTTAGTCCGCCAAGAGTGGACTAGACGAAGCCTGCAGCAATCTGTTGACGGGTTTCGAGGTAAGTGACATAGAAAGAGGAAAACCCCATGTATTCAGGAGCCCCTGAGACACTGTCCAGAGTTCGGCAAGAAGAACCGGATAGAGGATCAACCTCTTATTGTAGGAGATTAACCAAATATGTATGAATAAGCAGGCGTCGCTGTTGGCCGCGACCTTGCATACTGTCGAGGTCTCCGAGCTGAAGCGGAAGCTGGAGCGGTCCGAGAATGAGCTCGACGAGATTAAGGTTCGGCTCCAAAAGAAGCAAGGTGAGGAACGACTTGCTATATGTTCGGGAGAGGATAAGCGTTGTGTAGTGACAGCGGTATCGTTATATGTGCAGAAGCCGCGACCAAGGTCGGGGCCCTGAAGAAGGCCCTGGGTGAGGCCAAGGAGAAGGTTGTCCAGCAGCAGGCCGCCCGTAAGAAGCTCAAGGCCCGGGTCAAAGAAGTCCGCCAGGAGCCCCAGGATGCGGTGAAAAAATGTGAGACCTTGGAGCATGATGCGTCGGTTCAAGGGACCGAACTCGCCAAGGCTCGTCAAAGCACAGAAACTGCCCGGAATGAGGCCCAGGCCGCCCTCCAGGAGATCCAGGAGGCCAAGAAGATCACAGCGGGTAAGGCATTTAAGATGCAAAGCAAGTATGCGGAGAAGCAGTACCTTTTACTAACTCGAGTTCGGAGTTCCCCAGGGGCCTTTGCGGATTTGCCATGCAGTGTATCCGATGCCGTGGAGTCCTATCGAGCCGAAGGAGGGGATTCCACGGATAGGCTATTCTGGTCGCAGTATGAGGCGCCGGAGCATCCCGTGTCCTTCACCGATCAGCTGAAACAGCTGGTGGAGTTGCATAGGGTGGCCGAACTAGCCATTAAGGATTTGATAATCCTGTTGGGGAACGTAGTAATTTCAAAAAAATCCTACGCACACGCAAGATCATGGTGATGCATAGCAACGAGAGGGAGAGTGTTGTCTACGTACCCTCGTAGACCAAAAGTGAAAACATTATAACAACGCGGTTGATGTAGTCGTACGTCTTCACGGCCCGACCGATCAAGCACCGAAACTACGGCATCTCCGAGTTCTAGCACACGTTCAGCTCGATGAAGATCCCCGGACTCCGATCCAGTAGAATGTCGGGGAAGAGTTCTGTCAGCACGACGGCGTGGTGATGATCTTGATGTTCTACCGTCGCAGGGCTTCGCCTAAGCACCGCTACAATATTATCAAGGATTATGGTGGAGGGGGGCACCGCACACGGCTAAGAGATCAATGATCAATTGTTGTGTCTATGGGGTGCCCCTGCCCCCGTATATAAAGGAGCAAGGGGGAGGCGGTCGGCCTAGGAGGAGGGCGCGCCAAGGGGGGAGTCCTACTCCCACCGGGAGTAGGACTCCTCCTTCCCTTGTTGGAGTAGGAGAGAAGGAAAGAGGGGGAGAGGAACAAGAAAAAGGGGGCTGCACCCCTTGTCCAATTCGGACCAGAGGGGGGCCGCGCGCCTCCTTCCTTTTGGCCTCTCCCCTCTATTCCCATATGGCCCAATAAGGCCCATATACTCCCCGGCGAATTTCCGTAACTCTCCCGTACTCCGAAAAATACCCGAATCACTCGGAACCTTTCCGATGTCCGAATATAGTCGTCCAATATATCGATCTTTACGTCTCGACCATTTCGAGACTCCTCGTCATATCCTCGATTTCATTCGGGACTCCGAACTCCTTAGGTACATCAAAACTCATAAACTCATAATATAACTGTCATCGAAACCTTAAGCGTGCGGAACCTACGGGTTCGAGAACAATGTAGACATGACCGAGACACGTCTCCGGTCAATAACCAATAGCGGAACCTGGGTTCTCATATTGGCTGCCACATATTCTATGAAGATCTTTATCGGTCAAACCGCATAACAACATACGTTGTTCCCTTTGTCATCGGTATGTTACTTGCCCGAGATTCGATCGTCGGTATCTCAATACCTAGTTCAATCTCGTTACCGGCAAGTCTCTTTACTCGTTCCGTAATACATCATCTCGCAACTAACTCATTAGTTGCAATGCTTGCAAAGCTTTAGGTGATGTGCATTACCGAGAGGGCCCAGAGATACCTCTCCGACAATCGGAGTGACAAATCCTAATCTCGAAATACGCCAACCCAACAAGTACCTTCAGAGACACCTGTAGAGCACCTTTATAATCACCCAGTTACGTTGTGACGTTTGGTAGCACACAAAGTGTTCCTCTGGTAAACGGGAGTTGCATAATCTCATAGTCATAGGAACATGTATAAGTCATGAAGAAAGCAATAGCAACAAACTAAACGATCAAGTGCTATGCTAACGGAATGGGTCAAGTCAATCACATCATTCTCCTAATGATGTGATCCCGTTAATCAAATGACAACTCATGTCTATGGCTAGGAAACTTAACCATCTTTGATTCAACGAGCTAGTCAAGTAGAGGCATACTAGTGACATACTGTTTGTCTATGTATTCACACATGTATTATGTTTCCGGTTAATACAATTCTAGCATGAATAATAAACATTTATCATGATATAAGGAAATAAATAATAACCTTATTATTGCCTCTAGGGCATATTTCGTTCAGTCTCCCACTTGCACTAGAGTCAATAATCCAGTTCACATCGCCATGTGATTTAACATCAATAGTTCACATCACCATGTGATTAACACCCATAGTTCACATCGACATGTGACCAACACCCAAAGGGTTTACTAGAGTCAATAATCTAGTTCACATCGCTATGTGATTAACACCCAAAGAGTACTAAGGTGTGATCATGTTTTGCTTGTGAGAGAATTTTAGTCAACGGGTCTGCCACATTCAGATCCGTAAGTATTTTGCAAATTTCTGTGTCAACAATGCTCTGCACAGAGCTACTCTAGCTAATTGCTCCCACTTTCAATATGTATCCAGATTGAGATTTAGAGTCATCTGGATCAGTGTCAAAATTTGCATCGACATAACCCTTTACGACAAACCTTTTGTCACTTCCATAATCGAGAAACATATCCTTATTCCACTAAGGATAATTTTGACCAATGTCCAGTGATCTACTCCTAGATCACTATTGTACTCCTTTGCCAAACTCAGGGTAGGGTATACAATAGGTCTGGTACACAGCATGACATACTTTATAGAACCTATGGCTGAGGCATAGGGAATGACTTTCATTCTCTCTATCTTCTGTCGTGGTCGGGTTTTGAGTCTTACTCAACTTCACACCTTGTAACACAGGCAAGAACTCCTTCTTTGACTGTTCCATTTTGAACTACTTCAAAATCTTGTCAAGGTATGTACTCATTGAAGAAACTTATCAAGCGTATTGATCTATCTCTATAGATCTTGATGCTCAATATGTAAGCAGCTTCACCGAGGTCTTTCTTTGAAAAACTCCTTTCAAACATTCCTTTATGCTTTGCAGAATAATTCTACATTATCTCCGATCAACAATATGTCATTCACATATACTTATCAGAATTGATGTAGTGCTCCCACTCACTTTCTTGTAAATACAGGCTTCACCACAAGTCTGTATAAAACTATATGCTTTGATCAACTTATCAAAGCATATATTCCAACTCCGAGATGCTTGCACCAGTCCATAGATGGATCGCTGGAGCTTGCATATTTTGTTAGTACCTTTAGGATTGACAAAACCTTCTGGTTGCATCATATACAACTCTTCTTTAATAAATCCATTAAGGAATGCAGTTTTGTTTATCCATTTACCAGATTTCATAAAATGTAGCAATTTATAACATGATTCAGACAAACTTAAGCATAGATACGAGTGAGAAACTCTCATTGTAGTCAACACCTAGAACTTGTCGAAAACCTTTTCGCGACAATTCTAGATTTCTAGATAGTAACACTACTATCAACGTCCGTCTTCCTCTTGAAGATCCATTTAATCTCAATGGCTCGCCGATCAATGGGCAAGTCAATCAAAGTCCATACTTTGTTCTCATACATGGATCTCATCTCAGATTTCATGGCCTCAAGCCATTTCACGGAATCTGGGCTCATCATCGCTTCCTCATAGTTTGTAGGCTCGTCATGGTCAAGTAACATGACCTCTAGAACAGGATTACCGTACCACTCTGGTGCGGATTTCACTCTGGTTTACATACGAGGTTCGGTAGTAACTTGATCTGAAGTTACATGATCATCATCATTAGCTTCCTCACTAATTGGTGTAGTAGTCATAGGAACAGATTTCTGTGATGAACTACTTTCCAATAAGGGAGCAGGTACAGTTACCTCATCAAGTTCTACTTTCCTCCCACTCACTTCTTTCGAGAGAAATTCCTTCTCTAGAAAGGATCCATTGTCAACAACGAATATCTTGCCTTCGGATCTGTGATAGAAGGTGTACCCAACATTTTCTTTTGGGTATCCTATGAAGATGCACTTATCCGATTTGGGTTTGAGCTTATCAGGTTGAAACTTTTTCACATAAGCATTGCAACCTCAAACTTTAAGAAACGACAGCTTAGTTTTTTTGCCAAACCATAGTTCATACGGTGTCGTCTCAACGGATTTAGATGGTGCCCTATTTAACGTGAATGTAGCTGTCTCTAATGCATAACCCCAAAACAATAGCGGTAAATCAGTAAGAGACGTCATAGATCGCACCATATCTAATAAAGCACGGTAACGACGTTCGGACACACCATTACACTGTGGTGTTCCAGGTGGCGTGAGTAGTGAAACTATTTCACGTTGTTTTAACTGAAGGCCAAACTCGCAACTCAAATATTTTTCTTCTGCGATCATGTCGTAGAAACTTTTATTTTTGTTACGATGATTCTCCACTTCACTCTGAAATTCTTTGAACTTTTCAAATGTTTTAGACTTGTGTTTCATTAAGTAGATATACCCATATCTGCTCAAATCATTTGTGAAGGTCAGAAAATAACGATACTTGCCGTGAGCCTTAACACTCATCGGACCGCATACATCAGTATGTATGATTTCCAATAAGTCAATTGCTCGCTCCAATGTTCCAGAGAACAGAGTCTTAGTCATCTTGCCCATGGGGCATGGTTCGCAAGCATCAAGTGATTCATAATCAAGTGATTCCAAAAGCCCATCAGCATGGTTTTTCTTCATGCGCTTTACACCAATATGACCTAAACGGCAGTGCCACAAATAAGTTGCACTATCATTATTAACTTTGCATCTTTTGGTTTCAATATTATGAATATGTGTATCACTATGATCGAGATCCAACGAACCATTTTCATTGGGTGTGTAACCATATATGTAAACAGAACAACAATTTATTCTCTTACTTAAATGAATAACTGTATTGCAATAAACATGATCAAATCATATTCATGCTCAATGCAAACACTAAATAACACTTATTTAGGTTCAACACTAATCCCGAAAGTATAGGGAGTGTGCGATGATGATCATATCAATCTTGGAACCACTTCCAACACACATCATCACTTCACCCTTAACTAGTCTCTGTTCATTCTGCAACTCCCGTTTCGAGTTACTACTCTTAGCAACTGAACCAGTATCAAATACGGAGGGGTTGCTACGAACACTAGTAAAATACACATCAATAATCTGTATATCAAATATACCTTTGTTCACTTTGCCATCCTTCTTATCCGCCAAAACATGGGGCAGTTCCGCTTCCAGTGACCAATCCCTTTGCAGTAGAAGCACTTAGTCTCAGGCTTAGGACCAGACTTGGGCTTCTTCACTTGAGCAGCAACTTGCTTGCCGTTCTTCTTGAAGTTCCCCTTCTTCCCTTTGCCCTTTTCTTGGAAGTAGTGGTCTTGTCTACCATCAACACTTGATGCTCTTTCTTGACTTCTACCTTCATCGATTTCATCATAATGAAAAGCTCGGGAATCGTTTTCGTATTCCCTTGCATACTATAGTTCATCACGAAGTTCTACTAACTTGGTGATTGTGACTAGAGAATTCTGTCAATCACTATCTTATCTGGAAGATTAACTCCCACTCGATTCAAGTGATTATAGTACCCAGACAATCTGAGCACATGCTCACTGCTTGAGCTATTCTCCTCCATCTTTTAGCTATAGAACTTGTTGGAGACTTCATATCTCTCAACTTGGGTATTTGCTTGAAATATTAACTTCAACTCCTGGAACATCTCATATCGTCCATGATTTTCAAAACATCTTTGAAATCCCGATTCTAAGCTGTTAAGCATGGTGCACTAAACTATCAAGTAGTCATCATATTGAGCTAGCCAAACGTTCATAACGTCTGCATCTGCTCCTGCAATAGGTCTGTCACCTAGCGGTGCATCAAAGACATAATTCTTTTGTGCAGCAATGAGGATAATCCTCATATCACGGATCCAATCCGCATCATTGCTACTAACATTTTTCAACATAATTTTTCTCTAGGAACACAATAAACTGGGAGCAACATCGCGAGCTATTGATCTACAACATAGATATTCTAATACTACCAGGACTAAGTTCATGATAAATTAAAGTTCAATTAATCATATTACTTAAGAACTCCCACTTAGACAGACATCCCTCTAATCTTCTAAGTGATCACGTGATCCATATCAACTAAACCATGTCCAATCATCACGTGAGATGGAGTAGTTTCAATGGTGAACATCATTGTGTTGATCACATCAACTATATGATTCACGCTCGACCTTTCGGTCTCCGTGTTCCGAGGCCATATCTGTTATATGCTAGGCTCGTCAAGTTTAACCTGAGTATTCCGCGTGTGCAACTGTTTTTGCACCTGTTGTATTTGAACGTAGAGCCTATCACACCCGATCATCACGTGGTGTCTCATCACGAAGAACTTTCGCAACGGTGCATACTCAAGGCGAACACTTGTACCTTGATAATTAGTGAGAGATCATCTTATAAAGCTACCGTCGAACTAAGCAAAATAAGATGTATAAAAGATAAACATCACATGCAATCAAAATATGTGACATGATATGGCCATCATCATCTTGTGCCTTTGATCTCCATCTCCAAAGCATCGTCATGATCTCCATCGTCACCGGCATGACACAATGATCTCCATCATCTTGATCTATATCAATGTGTCGTCACATGGTTGTCTCGCCAACAATTGCTCTTGCAACTATTGCTATCGCATAGCGATAAAGTAAAGCAATTATTTGGCGCTTGCATCTTATGCAATAGAGAGATAACCATAAGGCTTTTGCCTGTTGCTGATAACTTCAACAAAACATGATCATCTCATACAACAACTTATATCTCATCACGTCTTGACCATATCACATCACAACATGCCCTGCAAAAACAAGTTAGACGTCCTCTACTTTGTTGTTGCAAGTTTTACGTGGCTGCTACGGGCTGAGCAAGAACCGTTCTTACCTACGCATCAATACCACAACGATAGTTTGTCAAGTTGGTGCTGTTTTAACCTTCGCAAGGACCGGGCGTAGCCACACTCGGTTCAACTAAAGTTGGAGAAACTGACACCCGCTAGTCACCTGTGTGCATAGCATGGCGGTAAAACCAGTCTCGCGTAAGCGTACGTGTAATGTTGGTCTGGGCCGCTTCATCCAACAATACCGCCGAACCAAAGTATGACATGCTGGTAAGCAGTATGACTTATATCACCCACAACTCACTTGTGTTCTACTCGTGCATATTACGTCAACGCATAAAACCTAGGCTCTGATACCACTGTTGAGGAACGTACTAATTTCAAAAAAATTCCTACGCACACGTAACAACACGGTTGATGTAGTCGTACGTCTTCACGGCCCGACCGATCAAGCACCGAAACTACGGCACCTCCGAGTTCTAGCACACGTTCAGCTCGATGACGATCCCCGGACTCCGATCCAGCAGAATGTCGGGGAAAAGTTCCGTCGGCAGGGCGGCGTGGTGACAATCTTGATATTCTACCGTCGCAGAGCTTCGCCTAAGCATCGCTACAGTATTATTGAGGATTATGGTGGAGGGGGGCACCGCACACAGCTAAGAGATCAATGATCAATTGTTGTGTCTATGGGGTGCCCCCTGCCCCCGTATATAAAGGAGCAAGGGGGGAGGCGGCCGGCCTAGGAGGAGGGTGCGCCAAGGGGGGAGTCCTACTCCCACCGGGAGTAGGACTCCTCCTTCTCTTGTTGGAGTAGGAGAGAAGGAAAGAGGGGGAGAGGAACAAGGAAAAGGGGGCTGCACCCCTTGTCCAATTCGGATCAGAGGGGGGGCGCGTGCCTCCTTCCTTTTGGCCTCTCTCCTCTATTCCCGTATGGCCCAATAAGGCACATATACTCCGCGGCGAATTCCCGTAACTCTCCGGTACTCCGAAAAATACCCGAATCACTCGGAACCTTTCCGATGTCCGAATATAGTCGTCCAATATATCGATCTTTACGTCTCGACCATTTCGAGACTCCTCGTCATGTCCCCGATCTTATCCGGGACTCCAAACTCCTTCGGTACATCAAAACTCATAAACTCATAATATAACTGTCATCGAAACCTTAAGCGTGCGGACCCTACGGGTTCGAGAACAATGTAGACATGACCGAGACACGTCTCCGGTCAATAACCAATAGCGGAACCTGGGTGCTCATATTGGCTCCCACATATTCTACGAAGATCTTTATCGGTCAAAATGCATAACAACATACGTTGTTCCCTTTGTCATCGGTATGTTACTTGCCCGAGATTCGATCGTCGGTATCTCAATACCTAGTTCAATCTCGTTACCGGCAAGTCTCTTTACTCGTTCCGTAATACATCATCTCGCAACTAACTCATTAGTTGCAATGCTTGCAAAGCTTTAGGTGATGTGCATTACCGAGAGGGCCCATAGATACCTCTCCGACAATCGGAGTGACAAATCCTAATCTCGAAATACGCCAACCCAACAAGTACCTTCAGAGACACCTGTAGAGCACCTTTATAATCACCCAGTTACGTTGTGACATTTGGTAGCACACAAAGTGTTCCTTGGTAAACGGGGGTTGCATAATCACATAGTCATAGGAACATGTATAAGTCATGAAGAAAGCAATAGCAACAAACTAAACAATCAAGTGCTATGCTAACGGAATGGGTCAAGTCAATCACATCATTCTCCTAATGATGTGATCCCATTAATCAAATGACAACTCATGTCTATGGCTAGGAAACTTAACCATCTTTGATTCAACGAGCTAGTCAAGTAGAGGCATACTAGTGACATACTGTTTGTCTATGTATTCACACATGTATTATGTTTCCGGTTAATACAATTATAGCATGAATAATAAACATTTATCATGATATAAGGAAATAAATAATAACTTTATTATTGCCTCTAGGGCATATTTCCTTCAAATCCGGCTATGGCCAGCCGAAGCTATGCCAAGCAGCTACTTCGGACTCGTGAGGCGGGTGGTGAACGCATGTCCTCGGCTAGACGTTGTGAAGCGCTTGGCCTGTATTGAAGGTGCGCGCATGGCCTTCGCCCGTTGCAAGATGTGGTGGACGAAGATGGATGATGTCGAGGTGACCAGAGGGCCACCCGGAGGGCAAGGAGCACCGTACACCGGAACGGTATTTTGCGGATGTCCTGGAGGGGTCTCGCCTTGCGGTAGCACAATGTTCACAGGACATTGTGTTTGAATTAATGTATTCATGTTTCCTTTGCCTTGTATTATGAGAAACAAAGCATGTTTTGTTAATGCAATTTTGTTATGCTTTGATTGTTTCCTCCTGTGCGGCCATGTTATATGTAATCTGAGGGTTGGCCAGTCGTCGGCCTCTGCCCTCACATAGATAGTACGGAGGTGTTCGGGATGGAATCTAAACAATCTTCATCCAATTACATGGTCCTTGAAGGAATTGTTTAGCGCAACGAACAAGGCAATCGGACTATACGGCTTAAATGCCCTCACTTAGCCATAGGAGTTTTATAATAAAGCATGTGTGCAGCCCCTGGTTCGAGCCAGGGTGCTGTCATCATCTGATCGGGAAGTACCGATCTCTCACATAATGCGGATAAAATCTCCAACGATTTGTAACCCTCGAGTAGCTGACCGGCTCTCATCGTATCATGACAGTCAGTTTTCGGCTTTCTCTACTGAGGTGCTCGTGCGGTCCAAGCCAGGGCACAATTGCAGTAGTTCTCCCTTTACTACCCTAGCCGATGGAGCGGAACATAGCGTAGCAAGCACAGGAGCCGGGCAACCCAACTATTGACCAAAGACATGATTCGGAGCCAATGCATATAATGCTAAATTCGGGGTGCCAAACTCATATATAAGAAGTGTTCAGACTGTGCAGCCGTATTGTGGGGCGATAGGTAGCCCCTGGCGAATATGAAACTGTAAAAGAGTGTCGATGCAGCAGATAGGCAGATCGAAATAAAACGAAGTAAGAAGTGAAAAACACACAGACTGGGCCACGAACCATTTTTATTATAACTGGATGGTTACGTCAAGGCGTATCTTGTACAGATGGTGCTAGAAGTATCCGACCATTTAACGTGCCGGAACCGGTATGGCGCAGCGTGCGTGTCCTGAGAAAGAAGTGTGAATACCATCAAGAAGAACGTATAAAGGTTACCCTACACACATGTGTTGCTTGCCTCCGTTGCGTTCCAGTCCTTCTAGAGGACTTGATATCAGGCCTACGAAAAAAGGTGCATGTAATGAGAAAAATAAGTAAAGTATGTGTGTCCGGGGTTGGTTTTGCCGAATTGTAGCCCCGGGGTTATCTCGTGCCTCCGTCCATGTCCATGGAATTTTGAGTGCGTAATTGTGTACGCGTGGTATGAATGCCACTACCTCATTGGGGCTAGGACGGAGGCCGAATTGCTAGTCGAGCTCTTGACGAGCTGCGCTGTCCTGTTGCAGTGTAGTTCGGACCCTCTTGATGGTGTCCAGGGGCTGGGCAGCTGGATTACAATGCTGCTTGAGAAGGCCGCTCTCTACTTCTGCTGCCAGAGCGGTGGTTTGCTCCTTTGTTTGGAGGGAGCGTTCCGTATTGCCATTGACTGTTATGATGCCGCGTGGACTGGGCATCTTGAGCTTGAGATAAGCGTAGTGTGGCACTGCGTTAAATCTAGCAAATGCGGTTCGTCCGAGCAATGCGTGGTAGCCGCTGCGGAAGGGGACAATATCGAAGATTAACTCTTCGCTTCGGAAGTTGTCTGGAGAACCGAAGACCACCTCCAGGGTGATTGAGCCCGTACAACGGGCCTCTACACCTGGTATGACTCCTTTAAAGGTAGTCTTTGTTGGTTTGATTCGTGAGGGATTAATGCCCATCTTCCGTACTGTATCCTGCTACAGCAAATTGAGGCTACTTCCACCATCCATCAGGACTCGTGTGAGGTGGAATCCGCCGATGATTGGGTCAAGGACCAGTGCGGCCGAACCGCCATGGCGGATACTAGTCGGATGATCTCGTCGATCGAAGGTGATCGGAAATGACGACCATGGATTGAACTTGGGGGCGACTGGCTCTACCACGTAAATGTCCCTTAGTGCTCGTTTGCGCTCCTTTCTGGGGATGTGTGTGGCGTATATCATATTCACCGTTTTGACTAGGGGGGATTTCTTTTGTCCCTCGGTGTTCGGCTGTCAGGGCTCTTCATCATCGTCCTCGCTTTGTGATCCTTTTTCTTTGTTTTTGGCATTTAACTTGTCAGCCTGCTTGAAGACCCAACAATCCCTGTTGGTATGATTGGCTTGCTTATCTGGGGTGCCGTGAATTTGGCACGGACAGTCGAGTATGCAGTCCAGGCTGGAAGGTCCTTCGTTATTTCTTTTGTAGGGCTTCTTCCGTTGGCCGGACTTGGACCACTGAATCCGGCGTTAATTGTGGTGTTCTCGGTGTTGTCGCCATTGCTTCGGCGTTTGTGTCTATTGCGCCGGAGCTTATCGGTGCTGTTCTTGGCCTCCGTGGGGCCTGCCTCGCTGGCTGTGTTTTTGCTACGAGCCAGCGAGCTGTCCTTGCATGCGCAAAAGCGGTTCATGAGTGTCGTAAGGGATGCCATTGACTTTGGTTATTCTTGTCCGAGGTGGCGTGCTAGCCATTCGTCATGGATGCTGTGTTTGAAGGCTGCTAGGGCTTCGGCATCCGGACAGTCAACGATCTGGTTCTTCTTGGTTAGGAACCTAGTCCAGAATTTTCTGGCTGATTCTCCAGGTTGTTGAACTATGTGGCTGAGGTCATCGCCGTCTGGTGGCCAGACATAAGTTCCTTGGAAGTTGTCGAGGAAAGCCTCTTCCAAGTCTTCCCAGCTGCCGATGGAGTTCTCAGGCAGGCTATTTAACCAGTGTCGAGCTGGTCCTTTGAGCTTTAATGGGAGGTATTTGATGGCGTGGAGGTCGTTTCCTCGGGCCATGTGGATGTGGAGGATGAAATCCTCAATCCATACTGCAGGATCGGTTGTGCCATCGTATGATTCAATATTGACGGGCTTGAACCCCTCGAGGAATTCATGATCCGGTACTTCATCTATGAAGCAGAGCAGGTGTGCGGCGCCTCTATATCAGGCCGCATCGTGGCGGAGCTCTGAAGGAGTCCGTCTGCGGCATTTGGCTCGAGCGTGGTTAGATTTGTCACGTCCGAATACGTAGCCGTCATCGCGCCTCGAGGCACGTCCTCATGATCCGTAGATCGATCTTGTGTGTCCTTCTTTACTATCCAGGGTCTGTCAGAGGTCGTACGTATGACTCCGGACTCTTCCGTCCCTATTTTGATGGGGTGGTGGGGCGGTCTGCTATTTGGCCTGAGTTGCCGCTTTATCTCGACCGCGGGGTGGCCGTTCCGCCGCCCTGTCCCGACCACGTGGTGGTCAATCCGCATTGCGCGAGGGAGATATATGCTACGGTGCTTCCTCATCGAATTGAGGTAGCAGTCTACGTTTCGGGTAGCTCTTGGCTAGGCGGTTGCGGCCATATTCCTCGGCTGACAGGACGTCAGTCCATCTGCCGACGAGCTGGTCTTGTTCAGCTTGAAGTTGCTGTTATTTATTTTTCAGGCTCCTTGCAGTGGCTATGAGCTGAAGCTTAAAGCACTCCTGCTCAAGAGGATCCTCGGGCATGATGAAGTCTTCGTTGTCGAGGCTTGTATCCTCCTCGGAGGGCGGATGGTAACTATCATCCTCCGGGACATCTTCTTTGGCCTGTTCGTCAGTGTTGTCTTGCCTGCTATCGTGTTCCTGTTCAGATGTCGTCCCGACAGGGTCTTCGTTGTTATCGGCGTCGCCCAGAGTACTATTTTCTCCGGTGCCCATGTTGTCGTCCTTTGAGCGACGGGGCTTAGGGCGGCGTTTGGGCCGCCGGTGCTTGGACCGTGTCTCGGAGGTTTTGTTTGTATCCGGCTCTTCTTTGTCGTCGCCGGATCCCTTAGGTGTATCAACCATGTACACGTCGTATGAAGAGGTGGTCCTCCAGCGTCCAGTGAATGGCGGGTCTTGGCCTTGCTCCTTGTCGGTATTGTCGTCCATACCTCGATGTCTTCGGAGCCATAGTCAAGCATGTCGGTTAAATCATCGACAGTGGCTATGAGGTGGGTGGCGGGTGGGAAGCAAAATCCCTCATCGTCCGTTTCTAGCTTGAACCGGACATAGTTCAACTGTGAGTCCTTCTCTAAGGACAAATTTTTAAAAGATTTTAGCACGTCGCCCAAAGGCGAGTGCTGGAAGACATCAGCGGCGCTAAACTTGAAGATCAATAACCGATCTAGCTCGGTGTCCGCGAGCGTACACAGTCCGGAACTTACAGCCGGAGACGAGTCCGAAGTTCCGTTAAAGCGACTGCTGCAGGGCGTCAAGTCCATGTCCGGCTCCAACTCCATGGACTCTGAGGCCTCGGATGGCTCGATCTGCTTTGGCTCTAAGGTCATTGCAGATGTAGGAACCATCTCCTGGGTGTGATCCGATGACAGATTTACGTCATGTTCATCGGGATGAAGGGGAGCGATCACCGCAGGCTCAAATCCCTTGAAGATCAAGTCTCCACGGATATCCGCGACGTAGTTCAAGCTTCCGAATCTGACCTGATGGCCAGGGGCATAGCTGTCGATCTGCTCCAGATGGCAAAGTGAGTTGGCCCGTAGTACGAAGCCGCCGAATATGAAGATCTGTCCGGGGAGGAAGGTTCCTCTTTGGACAGCGTCATTATTGACGATTGAAGGGGCCATCGAGCCTCTTGTTGACGGCATAGTGGAACTCTCAATGAAAGCATCAATGTCGGTGTCAAAACCGGCGGATCTCGGGTAGGGGTCCCGAACTATGCGTCTAGGATAGATGGTAACAGGAGATAGGGGACACGATGTTTACCCAGGTTCGGGACCTCTCTATGGAGGTAATACCCTACTTCCTGCTTGATTGATCTTGATGAATATGAGTGTTACAAGAGTTGATCTACCACAAGATCGTAATGGCTAAACTCTAGAAGTCTAGCCTATGATAATGGTAATGAGTATATATGTTGTTGTTTCCGGACTATCCCGTTCAGTTTATATAGACACCGAGGGGATCTAGGATTTACATGGAGTCCTGTTACATAAGAAGGAATCTTCGGTTGCCAAGCTTGCCTTCCACACCAGGTAGAGTCCAATCCGGACACGGTCCAGTCTTTGGTCTTCATGTCTTCACAGCCCATCAGTCCGGCCCATGGATAACAGGCCGAACGTCCGAGGACCCCTTAGTCCAGGACTCCCTCACCCCCAAGGGCACAAGGCGCCTAGGGTTGAAAACCCTAGGGGGTGGGGGCGCCTCCCACCTAACTTGGGGGGCAAGTTCCCCTCTTCTCCGCCCACCTAGACGCATCTAGGGGGGTCGGCCCCCTCTCCCTTAACCATAGTGTCTTCAATGAAAACGCCATGTAATTGCTTTACTTTATTGCCAACTGTTAGCCATAGTAATAGAAGTAACAGTTGGTGAGACAACTTCATGAAGACACGATGATGGAGATCATGGTGTCATGCCGGTGACAATGGTGATCATGTCGCGCCTCGAAGATGGAGATCAAAGGCGCAAGATGATATTGGCCATATCATGTCACTTTATGATTTGTATGTGATGTTTGTCATGTTTACATCTTATTTTCTTAGAACGACGGTAGCATAAATAAGATGATCCCTCACTAAAATTTCAAGAAAAGTGTTCCTCCTAACTGTGCACCATTGCGAAGGTTCGTTGTTTCGAAGCACCACGTGATGATCGGGTGTGATAGATTCTAATGTTCGCATACAATGGGTGTAAGCCAGATTTACACATGCAAAACACTTAGGTTGACTGACGAGCCTAGCATGTACAGACATGGCCTCAGAACATGAGAGACCGAAAGGTCAAACATGAGTTGTATAGTAGATATGATCAACATGGAGATGTTCACCATTGATGACTAGTCCGTCTCACGTGATGATCGGACACGGCCTAGTCGACTCGGATCGTGTATCACTTAGATGACTAGAGGGATGTCTATCTGAGTGGGAGTTCATTAAATAATTTGATTAGACGAACTTAATTATCATGAACTTAGTCTAAAATGTCTTTACAATATGTCTTGTAGATCAAATGGCCCACGCCAATGTTGCCCTCAACTTCAACACGTTCCTAGAGAAAACCAAGCTGAAAGACGATGGTAGCAACTATACGGATTGGGTCTGTAACTTGAGGATCATCCTCATAGCTGCCAAGAAAGCAATGTCCTTGAAGCACCGCTAGGTGACACACCCATTTTCCCAGCAACTCAAGACGTTATGAACGCCTGGTAGTCGCGCAGTGATGACTACTCCCTGGTTCAGTGCAGCACGCTTTATAGCTTAGAACCGGGGCTCCAAAAGCGTTTTGAGCAGCACAGAGCATATGAGATGTTCCAAGAGCTGAAAATGGTTTTCCAAGCTCATGCCCGGGTCGAGAGATATGAAAGTTCTTGCGATCAGATCATGGAGGAGAATACTTGAGTCACGAGTCTGGCACACACTTAAGGAAATGTGGAATTGTTTCACAACTCACGCCGCCTGGAACACCTCAGCGAAATGGTGTGTCAAAACGTCGTAATCGCACTCTATTGGATATGGTGCGATCTATGATGTCTCTTACTGATCTACCGCTATCACTTTGGGGTTGTGCTTTAGAGACTGTCGCACTCACTTTAAATAGGGCTCCGTTGAAATCCGTTGAGACGACACCGTATGAATTATGGCTTGGAAAGAAACCTAAGTTGTCGTTTCTGAAAGTTTGGGGATGTGATGCTTATGTCAAGAAACTTCAACCTGAAAAGCTCGAACCCAAGTCGTAAAAATGCATCTTCATAGGATACCCTAAGGAAACTATTGAGTATACCTTCTACCTCAGATCCAAAGGCAAGATCTTTGTTGCCAAGAATGGATCCTTTCTAGAGAAAGAGTTTCTCTCGAAAGAAGTAAGTGGGAGGAAAGTAGAACTTGATGAGGTACTGCCTCTTGAACCGAGGAGTAGCGTAGCTCAGGAAGATGCTTCTGTGGTGCCTGCACCGACTAGAGACGAAGTTAATGATGATGATCATGAAACTTTGGATCAAGTTGCTACTGAACTTCGAAGGTCCACGAGCACACGTTCCGCACCAGAGTGGTACGGCAACCATGTCCTAGAAATCATGTTGTTAGACAACGGTGAACCTTCGAACTATGAAGAAGCGATGGCGGGCCCGGATTCCAACAAATGGCTTGAAGCCATGAAATCTGAGATAGGATCCATGTATGAAAGGGAAGTATGGACTTTGACAGACTTGCCCGATGATCAGCAAGCCATAGAGAATAAATGGATCTTTAAGAAGAAGACTGACGCGGATGGTAATGTGACCATCTATAAGGCTCGGTTGTCGCTAAGAGTTATCGACAAGTTCAAGGGTTGACTATAATGAGACCTTCTCACCCGTAGCGAAGCTGAAGTCCGTCCGAATCATGTTAGCAATTGCCTCATTCTATGATTATGAGATATGGCAAATGGACGTCAAAACGATATTCCTTAATGGTTTCCTTAAGGAAGAATTGTATATGATGCAGCCGAAAGGTTTTGTTGATCCTAAGAACGCTGAAAAGGTATGCAAGCTCCAGCGCTCAATCTATGGGCTGGTGCAAGCATCTCGGAGTAGGAACATTTGCTTTGATGAGATGATCAAAGCTTTGGGTTTACGCAGACTTATGGAGAAGCCTGTGTTTACAAGAAAGGGAGTGGGAGCTCTGTAACATTTCTCATATTATATGTGGATGACATACTATTGATGGGAAATGATATAGAACTTTTGGAGAGCATAAAGCCCTACTTGAATAAGTGTTTTTCATTGAAGGACCTTGGAGAAGTTGTTTACATATTAGTCATCAGGATCTTTAGAGATAGATCGAGACGCCTCATTGGTCTTTCACAAAGCACATACCTTGACAAGATATTGAAGAAGTTCAATATGGATCAATCCAAGAAGGGGTTCTTGCTTGTATTGCAAGGTGTGAAATTGAGCACGGCTCAATGCCCGACCTCGGCAGAAGATAGTGAAAAGATGAGTGTCATCCCCTATGCCTTAGCCATAGGATCTATTATGTATGCCATGTTGTGTACCAAACTTGATGTGAACCTTGCCGTAAGTTTGGTAGGAAGGTACCAAAGTAATCCTGGCATGGAACACTGGATAGCGGTCAAGAATATCCTAAAGTACCTGAAAAGGACTAAGGATGTGTTTCTCGTTTATGGAGGTGACGAAGAGCTCATCGTAAAGGGTTACATCGATGCTAGCTTCGACACAGATCTGGATGACTCCAAGTCACAAACTGGATACATGTACATTTTGAATGGTGGGGCAGTTAGCTGGTGCAGTTGCAAGCAAAGCATCGTGGCGAGATCTACATGTGAAGCTGAGTACATAGCAGCCTTGAAGGCAGCACAAGAAGCAGTCTGGATGAAGGAGTTCATCACCGACCTAGGAGTTATTCCCAGTGCGTCGGGCCCAATGACTCTCTTCTGTGACAACACTGGAGCTATTTTCCTTGCCAAGGAGCCCAGGTTTCACCAGAAGACCAGGCATATCAAGCGTCGCTTCAAATCCATTCGTGAATATATTCAAGATGGAGACATAGATACTTGTAAAGTGCATACGGATCTGAATGTCTCAGATCCGTTGACTAAACCTCTTCCACGGGGAAAACATGATCAACACCAAAACTCTATGGGTGTTCGATTCATCACAATATAACTAGATTATTGACTCTAGTGCAAGTGGGAGACTGTTGGAAATATGCCCTAGAGGCAATACTAAATTGGTTATTATTATATTTCCTTGTTCATGATAATTGTCTATTGTTCATGATGTAATTGTATTAACCGGAAACCGTAATACATGTGTGAATACATAGATCGTAATATGTCCCTAGTAAGCCTCTAGTTGACTAGCTCGTTGATCAATAGATGTTCGTGGTTTCCTGACCATAGACATTGGATGTCGTTGATAACGGGATCACATCATTGGGAGAATGATGTGATGGACAAGCCCAATCCTAAGCGTAGCACAAGATCGTGTAGTTCGTTTGTTAAAGCTTTTCTAATGTCAAGTATCATTTCCTTAGACCATGAGATTGTGCAACTCCCGGATACCGTAGGAATGATTTGGGTGTACCAAACATCACAACATAACTGGGTGGCTATGAAGGTGCACTACAGGTATCTCCGAAAGTGCCTGTTGGGTTGGCACGAATCGAGACTGGGATTTGTCACTCCATGTGATGGAGAGGTATCTCTGGGCCCACTCGGCAATGCATCATCATAATGAGCTCAATGTGACTAAGGGGTTGGTCATGGGATCATGCGTTACGGAACGAGTAAAGAGACTTGCCGATAACGAGATTGAACGAGGTATGGGGATACCGACGATCAAATCTCGGGCAAGTAACATACCGATGGACAAAGGGAATTGCATACGGGATTGATTGAATCCCCGACATCGTGGTTCATCCGATGAGATCATCGTGGAACATATGGGAGCCAACATGGGTATCCAGATCCCGCTGTTGGTTATTGGCCAGAGAGATGCCTCGGCCATGTCTACATGGTTCCCGAACCCGTAGGGTCTACACACTTAAGGTTCGGTGACGCTAGAGTTGTTATGGGAAATAGTATGTGGTTACCAAAGGTTGTTCGGAGTCCTGGATGAGATCCCGGACGTCACGAGGAGTTCCGAAATGGTCTAGAGGTGAAGAATTATATATGGGAAGTCAAGTTTCAGTTACCAGAATAATTTCGGGTGTTATCGGTATTGTACCGAGACTACCGAAAGGTGTCCGAGGGTCCACCGGGTGGGGCCACCTGCCCCGATCGGCCAAGTGGGCTGAACAACGGAGGGAACCAGCCCCTGGTGGGCTGGTATGCCCCCCAAGGGCCCAAGGCGCCTAGGGTTGAAAACCATAGGGGGTGGGGCGCCTCCCACCTAACTTGGGAGGCAAGTTCCCCCCTTCGCCGCGCTTCCCCTCTAGATGCATCTAGCGGGGCGGCCCCCTCTCCCTTCACCCTATAAATAGAGGGGGGAGGGCAGCAGCACCCCTTCCCCCTCTCCAACACCTCCTCCTCCTCCGTAGTGCTTGGCGAAGCCGTGCCGGAGAACTGCAAGCTCCACCACCACGCCGTCGTGCTGCCGGAGCTCTCCCTCAACTTCTCATCTCCCCTTGCTGGATCAAGAAGGAGGAGACGTCCCCGTGTTGTACGTGTGTTGAACACGGAGGCGCCATCCGTTTGGCGCTAGATCGGATCTTCCGTGATTTGAATCGCCGCGAGTACGACTCCATCATCCGCATTCCTTGTAACGCTTGCGCTTAGCGATCTTCAAGGGTATGAAGATGCACTCCCTCTCTCTCGTTGCTAGCATCTCCTAGATTGATCTTGGTGACACGTAGGAATTTTTTGAATTATTACTACGTTCCCCAATAGTGCTTTGCATATCTCTCATAGGAAAATATCCTCAAAGAATGTAGCATCTTTAGACTCCATAATCGTACCAACCTTCACGTCAGGTACCTCAGATTTCACTACCAGAAATCTATAGCCGACGCTATTCTTAGCATAGCCCAAATTAACGCAATCCACGGTCTTTGGTCCAAGCTTACGCTTTTTGGGGATTGACACATTGACTTTCGCCAAGTAGCCCCAAGTACGTAAGTATGAGAGTGTCATTCTTCTCTTTTCCCATTGTTCATAGGGAGTGATCTCATTATCTTTTATCAGAACTTTATTTAGGACATGACATGATGCCAATATAGCCTCCCCCATCATGCCTTGGAGAAACCCGATGTATCTAACATGGCATTAACCAAATCTATTAGAGTACAGTTTTTTCGTTCGACAGCCCCATTTGATTGAGGTGAATAGGGAGGCATCCTCTCATGAATAATTCCGTGTTCCGCACAGAAATAATCAAACTCATTAGAGAAATACTCTCCACCACGATCTGGCCAGACTCGTTTTATTTTCTTTTCAAGTTGATTCTCAACTTCTGCCTTATAGATTTTAACATAGTGTAGAGCCTCATATTTAGTGTTTAAAAGATATACATAGCAATATCTAGTAGAATCATCTATCAGCTTCATGAAGTATCTTTTTCCACCTTTAGTCAATACACCGTTCATCTCACAAAGATCAGAATGTATGAGTTCTAACGGCGCCAAATGTCTCTCCTCCGCAGCCTTATGGGGCTTGCGAGGTTGCTTTGCTTGCACACACGAATGGCACTTAGAACCTTTGGCTAAAGTGAAACTTGGGATTAAATTTAATTTTGCTAACCGCGTCATACTACCAAAACCAATGTGATAGAGACATGAATGCCAAACTTCTATTTCATTAACACTCGAATGAATATTGTTCACGACTTTATTACAAAAAGCAGCAAGGGAAAAGCGGAATAGACCTCCGCATTCATAACCTTTTCCAACAAATAGTCCATATTTTGTAACAACTACTTTATTAGACTCGAATACCAACTTAAACCCTTCTCTACATAGAAGGGAACCACTAACGAGATTCTTCTTGATGGCAGGGACATGCTGCACGTTCTTTAGTTGCACGATCCTTCCCGAAGTAAAATTCAGATCGACCATGCCAACACCATGAATAGAAGCACTCGCGCTGTTCCCCATCAGTATGGACCCGTTCCCTGTGGCGTGATAAGAAGAAAACAGTGAAATGTCAGCACAGACATGAATATTTGCACCTGTGTCAATCAACCAATCGGTAGATTGACAAACTGAAAATACAGTAAACAAATTACCGTACCCGGATGGCCCACTCTCATTGTTGCTCACAAATCATGTTGACAGTCTTGGCGTCCTGTCCTGGCTTCTTGAACTTGTGTGGGCACTTGGCAGCCCAATGTTCATCTGAACCACAAGTGAAACAACCACCCTTCTTATTATCTTTCTTGAAGGTCTTCTTGCCCTTCTTCTTAAACTCGGTATTCTGTTGGACACCAGTCTTCCCCTTAGGCTTGTGGGAGTTGAAGTTCTTCTGCACCACATTGGCGACAAAGGTCCCTTCGGTCCCTTTTTCGTGCGAGTCCTTTGCCCTCGAATTCTGCTCAACACTCATATGGCCAATGACATCCTAAGTGAGAATTCACGCCTCTGATATTTTAGAGTAGTGGCAAAGTTCCTCCAGGAATTGGGTAACTTAGTGATAATGCAACCCGCAACAAATTTGCCCGGCATCACACACTTGAGAAGCTCAAGCTCCTTAGCAATGCGCTGTATCTCATGAGCCTGTTCTAATATAGAACGGTTTACGACCATTCTGTAATCGTGGAACTGCTCCATAATATATGTCTCGCTCCCAGCATCCGTTGCGCCGAAATTTAGATTTGAGCGCCTCCCACAAGTCCTTGGCAACCCGCATATGTAAGTATGCATCAACCAGCTTATCTCCGATCACACTCAGAACGCATCCAACAAAGACGATGGTGGCCTCCCTGAACGCCTTCTCCTGTTTAGGAGCGATCGTTCCCGTGGGAGTAACACCGGCGATCCAGAACACGTTCACCGTCGTGAGCCATAAGACGGTTTTGGTCTGCCAATGCTTTAAGTACGTCCTCGTAAATGGGGCTGGTTTCAGTGCAGCAACAAAACCTTGGATCGAAAATTGCCTACACGGATTAGGTTTTGGATTGTTGAGAAATTAAGCAATTTTTCAATTAATTTAATCCAATAATAAATCATGAACATGACATAGGCAGTGCTAATGACATACTGAATTTTGATGATATACGCACGTACTAGGCAAATAGTAGAAACATCTATGCAAACCACTAGTACTGCACACATGAAAATAAACAGTAGCGGGGTAAATGTGTTATACCCTCCAGTAGGCCGTAGCATCAGCGAAGGCGGTGGCCTTGTCGGCAATCCTCTTATCAGCAGCGGCCTTCTCGTCAGCCACGCGGTCGGCGTCAGTGCTCATGGTGAAAACGAAGGTGACGTGGAAGTAGTCGATGTAGAGGAAGTAGTTGAACAGAGGCGAGCAGTCGCATAGGAGACGCTCCCCAAAAACCTAATCGCCTCTCTCCCGGGGGGTTTCGGAGGCCTGCTCTCCCGTCAGCCGTGTACGCGTTTAATTACGTTTGATTCCATCTCCACAATAATCGGCTCGGCTCATTCCCGCAACCCGCGTCGTGGCGAGGCGGGCGGCGGAGGAGGAGCATGCGTGTGGAACACCTCTCCTTCCTTCGCACCAATTCATACTGGTGGGAGAAGAGCTCACCTAATAAGTTGGTGTACACCTCTCTCAACTAGCCATGTGGGACTAAACTTTTCACCATTCCCTTGACAGCATAGCCCTTAGGGACTTTTTGAAATTGTTAAATGGGCCTATAGTTCAATTAATATTCAGCACCAATGCATTACTTCTATATCTTGTTGTCGTATCTAAAAGAGTTCTTATTTAACATGTTTTGTGTGAGGAAAAGTATGGCTTGGCTTGGTTTTTATGCTAAGAGCTATATCCAGATTAAGATATGATAAGTCTATCTTTTCTCATTAAATAGGGTGTTACATTACATCCAACTTTGCTTATGTGTTGTGATCAAGATTTTGCTCTTCTATTGTCAGTTTTTTTAAACATATCTTTTTTTGCGGGGAGTTTTTTGAGTTCCGGCAAAGATTTTCTGAAGCACAAATTAGCAACTACGTTGTACTCCCGTGATAATATGCATGTGCTTCACTTATGCTTCCCTGTGGAGCACAAGACGAAGTGCACATGTAGTGTGTGGTGCTACAATACACATACACAAGGAATCGATGGAAAAATCGAAGTAAGAAATCCAAATAAAAGAATCAATAAAGAAACCACCGAGGCTCTTTTCTGTAGGCTCTTTTGCAACTGCGACCTCCTGCGCGCCAGGAAGCTATACAGATGCTATGTCTCGCATATTGTGAGATGCAGTGTCCACTCTCCTACACGGCGCCCTGAATTGTGTCGGGCAAATACACTAAATTTTTCTATACGGGTCGCCCGCTTCTAGGGCGGGGCCGGGGTCATTTGTTTATCATTTTTATTTTTTCTTCTTCTCGTTTGTTCTCGTTTGTTACCTTTTTCATTTGCTCATTTTTATCATTTTAATTAAATTAATATATTTTATTATATATATATATATATTCCTTTTTATATTTCCTTCTCCCTGTTTGCTTTTTTATTTTCTTCTTTATTCTTTTCAAAAAAGTGCAAACACTTTTGAAAATACATGATTTATTTCAAAAATGTGTGAACACTTTTAAAAAATGCACAAATGCTTTCTAAAAATGGCTGACCACTTTCAGAAGTTATACAAAAATCTTTGTAAGAATATGCAAACATTTTTTATGAAACTTTTCCATAATGTGCAAACAAATTTTTTATTGCATAACATTTCCTTAAAATGGGTGGATACTTTTTTGAGTTTCATTAATTTTTTAAAATACATGATGAACATGAAATATATCATAATAATTTTGATATACGTGATAAAATTCTTAAATACATTATTATTATTTTTAATATTTGATGAACATTTTAATACATGTTTTATTTTAAATATAATGACTATATCTAATAAACCATTAACATCTTTTGAAATAATAATTAATATTTTTCTAGCACATGCATGCCCTGCGTATCATCAACACGTGTAACTCCTCCACTTTCCACCGCAAGCAAATCCTCAACATCATCAAGTGAATGCAAGCCCTCAACTTTTTTTTAACTTTCCATCGCATGCATGCCCTTCACATCGTCGACCACATGCAAGCCTTTCACATCATCCATTTTGTACTTCTTATTTTTCGACAACAAATAACTGAAGCAGAAGGTCACAAGGCACTATATTGTGCATCCACCATACACCCACAGCTAGATTTTCTACCGTTCATATGATGAGAATATGGTGGGGGTTCTATTCTTATATACTTTAATTTTATGTTAGCAAACTTTATTGCTACAAATTCCCGTAACGTATGGGGTATTGTATGTACATATATACGAGGTGTCCATAGTGACTTCATCAAATCTCAAGATGTTTTGAGTCGACTCGATATCTCAAAGGCGTTCATAGGAATAAGGTGCGTTAGTATGTTCATATGAGTGAGGGTATATATGTATGAGCATCATGCGATTATACCGTGTGAGAACACACACAAGTTTTCCTGAACATGGAATGCTAATCGCCAATGTGGCCAGTTCACTAGGAGCTTCCTTCCCGGGCTGTGGAGAAGGCCCATGTGAGCGATGCACCCGGGCAGGAATGCTAGCAGACGGTGTCCGCATGTCCACGCCCGCCAGCAAACAGTAAATTTAAACAAACACGATTAATAAAGTAATGAGGATTAATACCATTTTTGCTACGCCGACAGATGCACCCGGAAAGCCCAGTCGGGGGAGGGGGGCTCTTCTTCCTTTGGCGAAAGATCAAATAGGACACCCTATATGACGCTCCATGCGTCATATAGCTGGGGATTCGCATAGAGGGCACCCCCAACGGGGCCGGTCCACTCGCGACTACTGCAGCAAGCCAGCTTTTCTGTGGTGCATGTACTCGCACACACATACTGCAATGAACCGGTCCATCCATGTTGAGTCCGATTTTTCCCGCGGGGTAATGTAGTGAAGCAGTTCTTGTGGCAGACCATACTGTATCGCCGAATTTTGAATTTTTTTTGAAAATGTTTTTGGGAAAAATCAAACTTTTTTTGAAACAAATGATTTTTTAACTCTGACCATATTTAAAGAAACACATTTAAAAATTATTTAAAGATTCTGAAAGTTTTAAAAACATGATGTTTTAAAAAAAATCCCAGACATCTTTTGAAAACATGAATTTTTTAACTTTACTAAACATGAACATTTTTTGAATTCCTGTACTTTTATTGAATTTATGATTTTTTTAAAAAGGGAACATTTTCTGAAAAGCGCAAGCATTTTTTGAAATTCCTGTATTTTAATCATGATTTTTGTTTGAATTGGTGTTTTTTAAAAGCGAGGACATTTTTTGAATTTCTTATTTTTCTTGGAAGAAAATAAAAAGGAAATTTAAAAGAAAAAACTACTAAAAAGAAAGGCGGAAAAGGGAAATATCTGAAGAAAATCCGGTAAATTATACAGATTTTTTTGTGGAAAAAAGGAAAAAAATACCAATATAAAATGGACAGCTAATGGGCTGTCTGTAGCTGTAGCAAATATCTGGCTGCCGGGCTGCACAGCATACAGTAAGTACATCCTGTTATTGGTGTAGCAAAATAGGGAAGAGAAAAGTCAAGAAGCCTCTAATGACCAACATAAGGGAAAGGAAGAAAGAAAGACACACCAACTTGAGATTTTTTTGGCATTATCATCACAAAGAAGATATTTCAGATTTTTCTTATTTGATATATTGAAGGCAAATCGACCCAATTCAGTGGCTGACGAAGTTTTGAACCTTTTTTTCTAATATTCGTCGAAAATTTGTGTGTTTCTGCTTGAGCCGTACGAATGATTGCTATGCATTGCAAATTCTCATCCCTAAAAAAATGCTTTGCAAATTCTGAAAAAAATGCCACGTCTCATAGGCTTTGCTCTGGACTGGAAATCGCCATCGTAATCCCATCTGGTTTCTCAAAAAAAAGTGTGGCATCTCGATCTGTGCACATCAATTACGACCGAAGGCAATCGACCGGAACGTAGACAGAAACAAAACAAAAGGAGAGGAGAAACCAGAAGACTCAAGGAGAAGAAAGAAAGGAATGTGAAACCGGAGACCTGTGAATTGGCTAGTGCACGCCACCTTTTGGCCACATCTTTTCTTTCAGACGGACGGGCAGGCAGAAAGCGGCGAGAACCTTTACCATGACACTAGTAAGCGTGCACGTGCAACGCACGTCTCTGCAGTGGTATGTCGGGGCAACGACCCGAGAAGCGGTACCGGCTGAGCGCACAAGGCGTGTTGAAGCAGTGGACATCAGGGAAGTAGCCCTGAGAGTTTTGCAATTTCGACGCTATGGATCTCGTGTCATGTGGGTTGCAACTATTACAGGCATGTGAAAGGCTTGTCCTTTCATCGTCACAGGAGAGTGCATCATGGCTTTGGCGGTGATGGAAGACCGGCTTATTTAGCGGAGCGAGTTCCCTAGCTAGTGTGTGTTGTGTTTGTGTGGTTGGCATTTGTCATGGCATTCGGCATGCTGTCAAGAGTGGGCGTGGCCCTGTTGTTTTGGTTTTCGCCTAAATTTTCCTGATTAATTGGACAATCTTCTGCTTAATCAATGAAACAACAAATATCTTGCTTCGTGTTTGGATTTATTTATATTCACACTCATTAACTCAACTAAAATTCAGATATCTCTTATATTCTCTTTACCAGTAAAGAAGGCATGCTGAACCTTCTAAGCATGCCTCTTAGTGAAAAATGTATGCTCATGCCGCTCTTGATCAATATAATATCTTTGGGTTTCTCATCAATACAATATTTTTGGATTTAGTCAAAAAGGCACTCTGGTCTTGCATCCACCCACCGGGTTCTTTTTTATGCTGCGGGAAGAAATCCCTTCTTGTTGGCCCTTCAAAATGGAAGTGCTTGGAAAATGTTATCAGCTTATACTTGGTGCCCAACCTAGACACAAACCGCAAGAATACTTTTGGCCAACAAAGTTATATAATAATCCACTCATGGTCAGTGAAAACACAACATAAGTAAACAAATGACTCACAAAACAACCCTTCTTTTAAAATATGGTAATGTCAAAAGATGGAATTTGGAAAGATATACAGAGGTATAATATATACATAAACGCTATTCTTCTATAATATACAACAAAAATAATATATTTTACAAACACAAGAGAAAAGTGAAAAAAAATTATGTTCTCTGATGACACAAACAGGTCAAGGTCAGACTATCATTTAGTGAGCAAGAAAAAATGATAGAATGGATAGAGTGATATCAGCTGACCAAAAATGATAGTTTGCAGATGGCAATAGAAGATATGAGCTCAAGGGGCCATGCAGAAAAGACTAACATTACAGGTGAATCACAATACATGATAGTAAGTGGTACTAATGCTTAGGTGAACCAAATTACCCAAGAGAAAATATGTACCGACTGTCGAAAGAGCGTGACCAGCAGCAGACTTTGGAGAGAAGATCTTACCACTAAATAAGCTGCTACATTTGACATGCTCTAAAATGAACTAATGAAATAATGTAGCACTCCTCTGCAACTTTGGAGATAGACACAGATACTACAAAGTATAAAATATGTGACGAAAAAGAAAGATGTAGAGCAATGGAAGTACAAGAAAGTTATATGCCTGAATAAAGCATAACCTACAAGAACATAAGGGCGACAAAATTCAGAACGTAGAAAATTTACATATGCCCAGAAGGTCACATACCCATTACCATGTGTACTTCCATATTGCGCAAACAGGGATAAACAAATTTTTATCTGCAGTTAATGAGCTAAGCATTAGGTTAACACGTTGGTACTATTTTTCTTTTTCGTCACAAACGGAACCATCATGTCCTGAGCTTCCTAAACAACAGTAGACATGCATAAGAATCCTAGTATTAGTTATCAAGCTCATGGTAGGTTTGGGTAACTGGTTTTTGTAAAGCGTTCTTGGACTTGTAAACAACGTTTATGTCATATCATATGTCAAACGATTGAGGCAGGCCCTGATTGTTATGCAATCATTGCTCTCTGCTTCCTTAGTTGGTTTGAAATTTTGACAATATCAGGTTTACTTGTTTTAGAGGGGACTTGTAAACCATGGCTACTTTTTTTTTCAATCCACAACAAAAAATTGGAAGAAATCCAATAGGATTATTTCACACAATATCCTGAATTGAGCAAAACTACTACCCAACACGTGATTATTTCACACAATATCCTGAATTGAGCAAAACTACTACCCAACACTCTATCAAACTGCTCAATTTAGCAGGATGCAAGGTGGATATCGGTATCGGGCCACTCGTGATTACCACTATTGCTTAAAAAGATGTCGATCAAGCTTCGGAAACTTAGCGGCTGCAAATTCAGAAAAGGACATAACAGACATTGAGTTCCATAATTGTTTTTCTCAAAATAATAATCCATAGCAATTAGCAAACATAACCTGACCAAAGAATAGTATCACTCTTTCTAGCTCTGCTTGAAGGGTGGCACCGCTCCTGTAAGAGCAGCCGCCATTTAGCAATCTCACTTTGGAACACGTAACAAATAATCAACCTCATATGTATACAGACATAAGCAGGGAAGGATACGGCGTGTATGTTTGCTCACCTGTGGTGGCGGCGGCGAGGGTCATGAGATCAACGGGGCTCCGGAGATAGATGGTGCCCTCGACGGCGTAGGTCACCAGGTCGTCATCTGTCCTGGCGAGTTCGGCAAAGTCGATGCCAACACGTTGTCCATCTTGGGAGTCCTCTATATCCCCACTGACCTTTTTGAAGAAACATATATGCATTAAACAACATAGAACTCTCAAATAAGAACCCATGTTATCCAGCGACATGCGATAAACTACCAGTTCTGATTTAGTATGGTAAGTATGGGATTTACAAATGATGCCGCAAATGTATTTTTACAACAAAAAATATCATAGAAGCAAGTTTAATGGAACTGTATATATTGTATATACAACACGGGCAAGTTTACTGAACACTGTTAAGAAAGAACTTGCTGCCAACTACAGATTGTTCAGACACAAGAGCAAAACATTTAATCTTCACCTTTGATGGTAACACACCTTTGAGAATCTGATTACGTAGAACAGAGATAAACAATGTGTAAATACTTTTACCGAATTATAAATTTCTTTAAAAATTATTTGGCATCTTGGACCAGAAATAAGGATTTGTGCTGTGGTACTCTAGCAGGGGCCTTGGAGTATAAAATCATCTATGCTGATAGATCTGCAAAGGGCATAGTACAATGTTGATAAGAACTTGTCAGTATAATCTATGTGATGGTCCGAAAATTAGGATTTCGCCGCGTTTTACTGGGAAGGATCGAACCATGGGAACGAATGAACAGGGCTATCACCTTCTTTGGCCGGATCTTCCAATCTTTTTAGAAAACCAGTTCACTGCGCGCCCACCCCGTCATAGTTTCTGCAATTGATGAAAGATAAAGTTAGTCCATGATTGCTAAACATCGACTTGATGCTGGTAAAGCGAACTCCATATGCGAATTTATAAGATAATTATGATCATGTTATGTAGGAAACATGCAGCAGTGCACGCCTATATAAAGCCTCCTACGAACTTATTACTTAAATATGTGTTTGATTTGCGCAATTGTTATGTAGGAAACATGCAGCAGTGCACACTCATATAAACATGCAGCTTGAGCCGTACGAATGATTGCTATGCATTGCAAATTCTCATCCCTGAAAAAAAATGCTTTGCAAAATTCTGAAAAAAAAAATGCCACGTCTCATAGGCTTTGCTCTGGACTGGAAATCGCCATCGTAATCCCATCTGGTTTCTCAAAAAAAAAAGTGTGGCATCTCGATCTGTGCACATCAATTACGACCGAAGGCAATCGACCGGAACGTAGACAGAAACAAAACAAAAAGAGAGGAGAAACCAAAAGACTCAAGAAGATGAAAGAAAGGAATGTGAAACCGGAGACCTGTGAATTGGCTAGTGCACGCCACCTTTTGGCCACATCTTTTCTTTCGGACGGACGGGCAGGCAGAAAGCAGAACCTTTACCATGACATGACGCGACGCTGGTGCCGGTGCCGGTGCCAGCGCCAGTGGACGCATCGCACCAAAAGGTTTTGTCATCCTGCACCTGCACGTACTACGTGTTCCCGTTATATCGAGGAGGAATTCCACTTCCGTTCCGATCCATCCACCGACGACAGCAACGTCCTCCATCGCCCAGCTTTGTTCCCTGCTGCGTCTCTACTCCTACATGTGCATCACGCACACACACAACACAGCACATCTAGCCCGGGAATGTCCTTCATTTCCTCTTTTTTTTTTTGAGCCGAGACCGTAGAACAATCATTCTACGGTAATTATATTAAAACAAAAAGTAGGAACAAAGTCATAAATACAAATCAACCAATGCCTTCCCTAGAAAACATAAAGAACATATTAATCTGGTCCTAACATGTGAGTGACCCAGGTCCTGATCTTGACAGCCTTGGTAGCTTTAGCTCGAAGTTCAGATGCCCATAAACCCTCCTTAAGATAGAACTTCTAAGTATTACGATGTGGTGGTGTACTGCTGCTGACTTTCGCTACGCATAATTGTTCGCCGTCAAGTGGTCGCTCTTTCCACTCAAAAGCCACCTTATTTTCCTCCATTATTACAGTATATATATATAAGCTGGCTTTTCCCCTTCTCGGTCGAATCTTGCCCCAACGGGAGCGGTGGTGGTGGTGGTGGCGGAATAAAGCGCGCGGCTGTCGCATCACTACGTGCCGACCGGAGACTTTGCAATAGTAGTGCTGAGAGCAAGAGAAAAATGATGCGTTGGTTAATGGAGATGCATACTGCATGTTGTCCGTTTGGGAGGGGAGTGCGTCTGTGTATCAGCATGGCGACTCACGGCGGATGATGCCTAGTCGATGCTCTTCTTGTCATCAACCAACCTAGCCACTGCCTGCCTAGTGCATGGTTCATCATCACAGCCTTGACCGAATGTTCTCTAGGTGTCACTAAGCATATGGGAGTACATTTGAACAACTTTGAGTGCCATGTTCACCCTCTTCTTCCACTAATGTTGTCTATACATGCTTGCATATATAAGTTCATTAGAGCAACTTCAATGGGGCGATCCATTTCGTCCGCCCGCGTCCGTTTGGGTCGGCGCGGACAAAAGTGGCGGCCCAACGCGCCGACCCAAACTCAAATTGTGTCCGTCCGGCGTCCGCACCGACCCATTTCCGGTCCAAAATCGCGCCTGGAATGCGTCGGCGCGGACGCGAAGCGGACGTGCCGCGCGTCTCCTCGTCATCCGCCGCGTCCCCACCTGGCGGCCACCCAGCCGCCACCGGTCATCTTATTTATGACGACCACCGACAGCGGGCCCACGCGTCAGCCAGTGCGCGCGTCCTTTTTTAACCACGCGTGCAGCGGGGTCGGCCTCATCCACTTCTCCCGTCCACATCTGCCCCCCCCCCCCACCACCACTTCCTTTGCTTCCTCGCCGGCGACCGCAAACCCTAATGCGCGCCATGGGCCTCTTCGGCAAAAGCAATGGCAACGGGAAGGGCACCCGACGCCTCGTCATCCCGTGCTCCACCTCCCCCTCCTCCTCCACCGCCGGCGCGTTTCCTCCCTGGACGCCGGCGCCTGCACATCCCGGTGCACCAAGCGCGGTGGCACTGGGAGTACAGGCAGCCCCTCCCTTACCCCGACGTGACGCTGCCGCACCATTGGCATTTGGATCCAAACCGGATCCCGGTGCCGGCGGTTCCCCGGACCCAGCGGGCGCACAACGACGAGGTGCGCCGGCGCCGCGCGCTGCTCACACCGGAGCAGCATGGGCTGCCCGAGTATGCCGCCGACTCTCCTAACTGGGAGGCTTGGTTCGCCCTCGAACACGAGGAGCAACGGCGCTCGGGTGTCGACGCCGTCCCGCCGCCGTTCCCACCGCCGCCCCCGCAGGTAGAGCCGGAGGACATGGAGGCGGAGGCGGAGTACCAAGCCGCCCTCGAGGAGGCCCTGCAGCACGCGCTGGAGGCTAGCCGCATCGAGGAGGACGCGCACTGGGATGGGCTGGAGCAAGCCCTTGCCCTGTCGGCGGCGGGGGACTCCGTCCACACCCCGCTCTTCGTGCCGCCGCCTTCGCTATCGCCGCCCGTACAGCCTAAGCCGGAGCCGGAGCCGGAGCCGTCGCGTAATCGCTCCCCACCTCCACCGACTTGGCCGGAGGAGGCCTACTCGTGGACGGGCCAGTACCGCGAGTGGGTGAGCGCGCCTCCCGTCTACTTCGCCGCGACGCCGGAGGAAGAGGCGGCCCACCTCGTGCGATGGAAGGAGCACTGGCTCCGCCAGGAGCAGGGCGACGGCGAGGAGCAGATGCGCTACGAGGCCATGCTCCAACGTGACGCGGAGGCGCTCCGCCTCGAGGAGGAGGAGGAGGAGCGCGCGCGGCTTGCCGCAATGCCGCCGCCCCAGCAGACGCCGGAGGAGGCTGCCCTGGCAGCGTACCAGGCGGCGTTCGGGTGGGCTGGCCCTGCTCCGGTCTTCATCGACCTCACTGACGACGACGACGTCGAGGGCAAGGGCAAGGGCAAGGGCGGCGACGTCTAGGGCAGCGTGCGGGGCGGCAGCAGGCGGGCGCAGACTTTGTTAGTGTTTTTACTTAATGTTTATTAGATGTAGGTCGACTTTGGCCGGCGTTTGACCGGCCACTTTTATGTTTAATTATGTTTATTTTCGTGCAACTTGTTTTTTTTCACGCCGCCACATTTGGGTTGGCCTCCCCGTTGGGCGGTCAAGCCGACCAATTTTAAAATGCGGACGCCGGCGTCCGCCTGGCCAAGCCAAACGGACAAAAAATGGACAAAGCGCGCGTCCGTTTAGGTCCCCCCATTAGAGTTGCTCTTAGAAAATCATCATTAGAGAATCACGTAGTAGAGATTGTCATAAGAGATTCACAGGCCTGTTTTTAGTTGCTGCTGTAATTTTAGCTTCTCACATACCTTCACAGGTATTGTCAATTGGCCTGCTTTTGCACCGTTCAAAAGAAACGGTATAAGCTTTTGCTGCTAACAAAAGTGTTGTGCTGAAAGATGTGTCATCATTCTCCTGCTTTGGTTGGCTTGCCAGAAAATCAATCTGTCCAAGAGGGAAAAATAAATATGCATCGCAATTCACAAGCTTCCAAAACACCCGTCGACTGGCACCTTGAATTATAGGACCCTTTTCGCTTTAGGGCGGCTGTAGAGGAGGGGCATGGCATTCCCATCAGAATTCAGAAAGATATGGTAGGTACTGTAGGGGCTGGGAGGGACATGCATGCAACTGATGCAGGCACATGGAGATTTTTTTGACGAAAAGATGGCCATAGGGCCATATTCCATTGATTAATCAGAAGGAGAAATACAAATTGCAGTAGAGCTACAGTTAGGGAGATTGGCGTGTTTTGGAGCTGATTTCCAGCCGGCACGACCAGTATACAACAACAACAAGAAGATGATCTGCAGCACTCAAGGTGGCTCAAAGAGTCTGTCTAACAGGTTTATACCAGCCGCCGACCAGCTTCTCGCCTCATCCTTGATGCGTCCCATGAGCTGTGGAACAGTGCACTCGGCGGCGTTGAAGACGCGGTTGTTGCGTTCTTTCCAAAGCATCCACGAAACCAAGCAGATGGCCGATTTCCAGGTCTTCTTTTCCTCACCCTGGAGCAAGCGTAGCTGCGCGCTCCAATTGTCTTTCAGAGTTTGGCTTGGCAGTGGTGCAGCCACCATTTGCCTGAGCTGCAGGAAGGAGCCTCCAAGATTGTCAGTGATACCCATCAACAGCCGCTTGGTATAGGTGCACTCTACCAGCAGGTGTTTGGCCATCTCCGGTGCAGCTAAGCAGAGCAGGCAAACTGGGTTGTGCGCAATGCCTCGAACAACCAGGTTATCTGCTGTGAGGCACCGTCCACGGGCAGCGAGCCAGAGGAACGTCTTCACCCGTGGCGCAACCTTGGAAGACCAGATTAGCGTCTTGTCGTCTGGTCGCAGAGCTCCTTCAAATTGGCATCGATATGCCGATTTGGCAGTGTAAGTACCGTCCGCCGTCCAACGCCAGATGACATGGTCTGCCACACTGTCGTTGAAGTTGATTCCACTGGCCAACTCCGTCAGGCTGCACAACTGTCTGAGCACCAAAGAGGAAGGATTCGGCTTCAGAAGTCGCATCCACCGATTGCCAGTGACAGCCTCCCGAAGGGAGAGGCGGCGCTTGGTGCAGTGGCGCAGCAGCTCCGGCCATCGATCCACGGGGCGTAGCCCGTTCGCCCAGTGGGAGTCCCAGAACGATGTAAGTCTGCCGTCCCCAACAACGATGGTCGTTGATGCGTGAAAGAGCCCGTCGGCAGAAGGGTCCGCGGGCAAGGGCAGAGTATGCCATGGCCTAGTAGGATCCGTCCAGTGATACCATTGCCAGCGGCAGCGCAGAGCTCTCCCTTGCTTCTGAATGTCCAGGATGCCAAGACCACCGAACTCGCGCGGGCGGGAGACAGCAGACCAGTTCACCAAGCATCTACTAGCCGCGGCCTCCTCATCCTGAGCCCAAAGGAAGCCACGGAGCAGCTTGTTTACCTTTTTAAGAAGCCACATTGGGGGATCCAGCACCATAAGCTGAAAGATGATCATGGCCGATAGGGTGGCACGCACGAGCTCGACACGTCCGGGCAACGCTATATGCCTAGCCTTCCACCCTCCCATGTGTTTGGCCAGCTTATCAATGGCTGGTTGCTGATCAACACGACGCGGCCTGGAGTCTGATAGCGGCATCCCGAGATAAGTTATGGGGAAAGCGGCCACCGGGCAGCCGGAGTCTTGCACCAGGTTTGTGATGGTGTGGGTATCTGCACCTCCTATTGGGATGGCCGCACTCTTGCTCCAGTTGGCATGCAGTCCCGTTGCCTCACCGAACAGTCAGAGAAGTTCCATGATGGCCCAGAATTCAGTTTCTCGGATGTTCAGGAAGAAGATGGCATCGTCAGCATACAGTGAAGCCCTTAGGGTGGAGCAGCCCTTGCCAAGTGGGCTGAGGACACCGGTCTACGTTGCATAGTTCACCATTGATGCCAAGGTGTCCATAGCAATGACAAACAGGAGTGGTGATAATGAGTCTCCTTGGCGCAACCCTTTCGCATTCTGTATGACCTCGGTTAGCTCTCCATTGATCAATACTCTGGTAGAGGATGTCCTCAACAGCCCTGCAATCCAACCAGTCCACCGGCTACTGAACCCTCGTTGTTGTAGAAGTTGCAGCAAGAATTCCCAAGAAATACTGTCAAAGGCCTTTGCAATATCCACTTTGACTAGTACTGATGGTGTTCTAGACATTTTCAGGCACTTTATTTGACCACGAACAAACACAAAATTGTCGAGAATTGATCTCTGCTTGATGAAGGCAGTTTGGCATGGGGCGACCAACTTATCCATCTTGGGTTGCAGCCGTCGTGCAAGCAATTTGGTGAAATTTTTTGCAATGGCGTGTACCAAACTAATTGGTCTGAAGTCAGCCATCTTCTTGGCACCTTCAATTTTTGGCAGTAGGATAATGCAAGCTGAGTTTAGATGTTGGAAATTGTTGAAGTTGAGGTTCTGCAGCTTGTTGATGGCGGCCATCACATCCCCTTTGATGATAGACCAACATGCTCTGAAGAACAACATGGTGTATCCATCAGGTCCAGGTGCCTTTTCCATGGCCATATCATTAATGGTTGCAAACACCTCCTCTTTGGTAATAAGGGCGTCAAGGTCGGCCAGGTGCTGCAGCATAGGTGTGTACCTGAGTGCTTGAATATTGATGGCTGCGGCCCGCTCTTTAGGAGTTCCAATCAGGGTGTTGAAGAAATCCCATGCGATCTTCAGTTTGTCCTCCTGCCCTGTGATCATGCAGTCATTGTGTTCAATCACCTAAATATAATTCTTTCTTCTTCTAGCCGACGCCTTGATGTGGAAGAACTTTGTACCAGTGTCACCAAGCCTAATCCAAGTCACCCTAGATCGTTGCCTCCACATTGCTCTTTCCAACGCCACAATCCCAAGGCACCGGACCTTCAGGAAGTTTCGGAAACGGTGTTCCTGTGGCATTAACTGTCTGACATCCCTTGCGGCATCAAGTCTGAATATTAATTCATTGACAATATCAAGTGTCTTCGTCATGTGAGAGCAATGCTGAGAGTGCCATCTTTTTAGCGCTTTGCCAGTGTTCTGCAGCCGTTGTTGCAGGATGAGAAAGGGGTCGCGTGAGCTCACCGGAGAGGCCCAGGCAGCCCCCACAACCTCCTCAAACCCCTCCATTTTGCACCAGTGATTTTCAAATCGGGATCTTCTGCAGGGTTTGAACTCTACATCACAACTCAATAACAGAGGGCAGTGGTCGCTCATCGCTGTGGTAATGCCTTGCAGTAGGCAGGCCGGAAAAGAGTCATGCCATGCCTCATTGTACAGGACCCAGTCGAGCTTGACCAATGTGGCAGCTTGTTGCTCGTTGGACCAAGTGTAGGTCCTTTCGTGTAGGTACATATCTTTGAGTGCCATGTCACTGATGAAACGGCGAAAGCGTTAAGCATGCGGCGATTAATTCTATTATTAGACTTATCAGATGCTGCACTGATCATGTTAAAATCTCCAGCACAAATAGTGGGCATGGTAGTGCCGGCCATGGCGGCTTCGAGGTCAGCCAGAAGGGCAATCTTCTCATCATCTCTTTGGGGGCCATATACACCAAACATCCTCCAACATTTACCAGACCGGCGGTGTAAGCAGCGCAACTCAATCCAACTAGCGGTGCAGTGACTATAGGTTATCTGAATCTCTGCTCCTTTCCAAGTAAAGATAATGCCTCTCCTGGTTCCCGCGGCCGGTTGGAAGACAAAGGAATTAAACGCTGCTCCACAACATTGCTTGATCAGATCCTGGTCCACAACACTCAACTTTGACTCTTGAAAGCATACGACTGATACATTGAACTGGCTGACTAATCTCCTAGCCACTCCTCTCCGCGCCGGGGTGTTAAGGCCCCGGATATTCCAGAACAAGATGGGACAACTATCCATAAAGCACACTAATCGTCAGACTACAACAACACACAGTTAGGCCGCCTCCTGTGCTGCAGCCCCGCTTCCCTGACCCCTCTTGCTGACGTGCTTCTTTCCTCCCTTCGCCCCGGCCAGCGCAGTGAGGGCATTGATCTGATGCTCGGAAAGCGGCTCATCAAAGGTGCTGGTGTATCTAGTCATCGCATCATCATTGTCCGTCTCGATTCCAAGCTTCTGCATGATCAGCTTCTGCGCCCTAGCCACTGCCCCCAGCGCGGCCGCGGTGGAGGAAGCAAGGCGGCGGCTCCTGCGTGGGTTGGATACCGGCGAATGGCGTGTTGGAAATATGCCCTAGAGGCAATAATAAAAGTATTATTATTATATTTCCTTGTTCATGATAATTGTCTTTTATTCATGCTATAACTGTATTATCCGGAAATCGTAATACACGTGTGAATACATAGACCACAATATGTCCCTAGTGAGCCTCTAGTTGACTAGCTCGTTGTGATCAACAGATAGTCATGGTTTCCTGGCTATGGACATTGGATGTCGTTGATAACGGGATCACATCATTAGGAGAATGATGTGATGGACAAGACCCAATCCTAAGACTAGCACAAAAGATCGTGTAGTTCATTTGCTAGAGCTTTGCCAATGTCAAATATCTCTTCCTTCGACCATGAGAGCGTGTAACTCCTGGATACCGTAGGAGTGCTTTGGGTGTATCAAACGTCACAACGTAACTGGGTGACTATAAAGGTGCACTACAGGTATCTCCGAAAGTATCTATTGTTTTATGCGGATCGAGACTGGGATTTGTCACTCCGTGTAAACGGAGAGGTATCTCTGGGCCCACTCGGTAGGACATCATCATATGCGCAATGTGACCAAGGAGTTGATCACGGGATGATGTGTTACGGAACGAGTAAAGTGACTTGCCGGTAACGAGATTGAACAAGGTATTGGATACCGACGATCGAATCTCGGGCAAGTAACATACCGATAGACAAAGGGAATTGAATACGGGATTGATTAAGTCCTTGACATCGTGGTTCATCCGATGAGATCATCGTGGAACATGTGGGAGCCATCATGGGTATCCAGATCCCGCTGTTGGTTATTGACCGGAGAACGTCTCGGTCATGTCTACATGTCTCCCGAACCCGTAGGGTCTACACACTTAAGGTTCGATGACGCTAGGGTTATAAAGGAAGTTTGTATGTGGTTACCGAATGTTGTTCGGAGTCCCGGATGAGATCCCGGACGTCACGAGGAGTTCCGGAATGGTCCGGAGGTAAAGATTTATATATGGGAAGTCCTATTTTGGCCACCGGAAAATGTTCGGGATTTTTCGGTATTGTACCGGGAAGGTTCTAGAAGGTTCCGGAGTGGGGCCCACCTGCATGGGGGGACCCACATGGACGTGGGTAGTGGGGGCAAGGCCCCACACCCCTGGTCAAGGCGCACCAAGATCCCCCCTTAGAAGGAATAAGATCATATCCCGAAGGGATAAGATCAAGATCCCTAAAAAGGGGGGATAACAATCGGTGGGGAAGGAAATAATGAGATTTCTTTCCTCCCACCTTGGCCAACGCCCCAATGGACTTGGAGGGCAAGAAACCAGCCCCTCCACCCCTATATATAGTGGGGAGGCGCATGGGAGCTATACACGAAGTTCTGGCACAGCCCTACCTCTCTCCCTACTCCTCCTCTCCCATGGTGCTTGGCGAAGCCCTGCTGGATTGCCACGCTCCTCCACCACCACCACGCCGTTGTGCTGCTGTTGGATGGAGTCTTCCTCAACCTCTCCCTCTCTCCTTGCTGGATCAAGGCGTGGGAGACGTCACCGGGCTGTACGTGTGTTGAACGCGGAGGTGCCGTCCGTTCGGCACTAGGATCATCGGTGATTTGAATCACGACGAGTACGACTCCATCAACCCCGTTCACTTGAACGCTTCCGCTTAGCGATCTACAAGGGTATGTAGATGCACTCTCTTTCTACTCGTTGCTGGTCTCTCCATAGATAGATCTTGGTGACACGTAGGAAAATTTTGAATTTCTGCTACGTTCCCCAACAGTGGCATCATGAGCTAGGTCTATTGCGTAGATTCTTTGCACGAGTAGAACACAAAGTAGTTGTGGGCGTTGATGTTGTTCAATATGCTTACCGTTACTAGTCCAATCTTGTTTCGACGGTATTGTGGGATGAAGCGGCCCGGACCGACCTTACACGTACTCTTACGTGAGACAGGTTCCACCGATTGACATGCACTTGGTGCATAAGGTGGCTAGCGGGTGCCAGTCTCTCCCACTTTAGTCGGAACGGATTCGATGAAAAGGGTCCTTATGAAGGGTAAATAGCAATTGGCATATCACGTTGTGGTCTTGCGTAGGTAAGAAACGTTCTTGCTAGAAACCCATAGCAGCCACGTAAAACATGCAACAACAATTAGAGGACGTCTAACTTGTTTTTGCAGGGTATGCTATGTGATGTGATATGGCCAAGAAGAATGTGATGAATGATATGTGATGTATGAGATTGATCATGTTCTTGTAATAGGATTCACGACTTGCATGTCGATGAGTATGACAACCGGCAGGAGCCATAGGAGTTGTCTTTATTTATTGTATGACCTGCGTGTCATTGAAGAACGCCATGTAAACTACTTTACTTTATTGCTAAACGCGTTAGTCATAGAAGTAGAAGTAGTCGTTGGCGTGACAACTTCATGAAGACACGATGATGGAGATCATGGTGTCGTGCCGGTGACGATGATGATCATGGAGCCCCGAAGATGAAGATCAAAAGGAGCAAAATGATATTGGCCATATCATGTCACTATTTGATTGCATGTGATGTTTATCATGTTTATGCATCTTGTTTGCTTAGGACGACGGTAGTAAATAAGATGATCCCTTACAAAATTTCAAGAAGTGTTCTCCCCTAACTGTGCACCGTTGCTACAGTTCGTCGCTTCTAAGCACCACGTGATGATCGGGTGTGATGGATTCTTACGTTCACATACAACGGGTGTAAGACAGTTTTACACAGCGAAAACACTTAGGGTTAACTTGACGAGCCTAGCATGTGCAGACATGGCCTCGGAACACGGAGACCGAAAGGTCGAGCATGAGTCGTATGGTAGATACGATCAACATGAAGATGTTCACCGATGATGACTAGTCCGTCTCACGTGATGATCGGACACGGCCTAGTTGACTCGGATCATGTGATCACTTAGATGACCAGAGGGATGTCTATCTAAGTGGGAGTTCATAAGATGAACTTAATTATCCTGAACATAGTCAAAAGACCTTTTGCAAATTATGTCGTAAGCTCGCGCTTTAGTTCCACTGTTTAGATATGTTCCTAGAGAAAATATAGTTGAAAGTTGATAGTAGCGATTATGCGATCAGTAGAAAGCTTATGTCCTTAATGCACCGCTCAGTGTGCTGAACCCCAACGTCGTTTGTCGATGTTGCGAACATCGGACATACACGTTTTGATAACTACGTGATAGTTCAATTAAATGGTTTAAGTAGAGGCACCAAAGACGTTTTCGAAACGTCGCGGAACATATGAGATGTTTCGAGGGCTGAAATTGGGATTTCAGGCTCGTGCCCACGTCAAGAGGTATAAGACCTCCGACGATTTTCTTAGCCTGCAAACTAAGGGAGAAAAGCTCAATCGTTGAGCTTGTGCTCAGATTGTCTGAGCACAACAATCACTTGAATCGAGTGGGAGTTGATCCTCCAGATGAGATAGTGATGTTTCCCCAAAGTCATTGCCACCAAGCTGCTAGAGCTTCGTGATTAACTATAACATATCAGGGATAGATATGATGATCCTTGAAATATTCATGATGTTTGACACCGCGAAAGTAGAAATCAAGAAGGAGCATCAATTGTTGATGGTTGGTGAAACCACTAGTTTCAAGAAGGGCAAGGGAACAAAGGGATACTTCATGAAACGGCAATTCAGCTGCTGCTCTAGTGAAGAAACCCAAGGTTGAACCCAAACCCGAGACTAAGTGCTTCTGTAATAAGGGGAACAACCACTGGAGCAGCATTACCCTAGATACTTGGTAGATGAGAAGGCTGGCAAGGTCGATAGAAGTATATTGGATATACATTATGTTAATGTGTACTTTACTAGTACTCCTAGTAGCACCAGGGTATTGGATACCGGTTCGGTTGCTAAGTGTTAGTAACTCGAAATAAAAGCTACGGAATAAACGGAGACTAGCTAAAGGTGAGCTGACGATATATGTTGGAAGTGTTTCCAAGGTTGATATGATCAAGCATCGCACGCTCCCTCTACCACCGAGATTGGTGTTTGCGTTGAGCATAGACATGATTGGATTATGTCTATCGCAATACGGTTATTCATTTAAGGAGAATAATGGTTACTCTATTTTTGAATAATACCTTCAATGGTCTTGCACCTAAAGGAATGGTTTATTGAATCTCGGTCGTAGTGATACACATTTTCATGCCAAAAGATATAAGATAGTAATGATAGTACCACTTACTTGTGGCACTGCCATGTAAGTCATAATGGTATAAAACGCATGAAGAAGCTCCATGTTGATGGATCTTTGGACTCACTCGTTTTTGAAAAGTTTGAGACATGCGAACCATGTCTATTGGTGTATATGCATGAAGAAACTCCATGCAAATGGATCGTTCGGACTCACTTGATTTTGAATCACTTGAGATATGCAAATCATACCACATGGGCAAGATGACTGAAAAGCCTCATTTTCAGTAAGATGGAACAAGATAGCAACTTGTTGGAAGTAACACATTTTGATGTGTGCAGTCGAATGAGTGCTGAGGCATGCAGTGAATATCATTATGTTCTTACTTCACAGATGATTCGAGTAAATGTTGAGTATATTTACTTGATGAAACACAAGTCTGAATTATTGAATGGTTCAAGTAATTTCAGAGTGAAGTAGCAGATCATTGTGACAAGAGGATAAAATGTCTATGATATGATCATAGAGATGAATATCTGAGTTACGAGTTTTGGCACACAATTAAGACATTGTGGAAATTGTTTCGCAATTAATACCGCCTGGAACACCATAATGTGATGGTGTGTCCGAACATCATAGTTGCACCCTATTGGATATGGTGCGTACCATGATGTCTCTTATCGAATTACCACTATCGTTCATGGGTTAGGCATTAGAGACAACCACATTCACTTTAAATAGGGCACCACGTAATTCCGATGAGATGACACCGTATGAATTATGGTTTAGAGAAACCTAAGTTGTCGTTTCTTAAAAGTTTGGGGCTGCGACGCTTATATGAAAAAGTTTCAGGTTGATAAGCTCGAACCCAAAGCGGATAAAATGCATCTTCATAGGAAACCCAAAACAGTTGGGTATACCTCCTAATTCAGATCCGAAAGCAATATGGATTGTTTCTAGAATCGGGTCCTTTCTCGAGGAAAAGTTTCTCTCGAAAGAATTGAGTGGGAGGATGGTGGAGACTTGATGAGGTTATTGAACCGTCTCTTCAACTAGTGTGTGACAGGGCACAGGGAGTTGTTCCTGTGGCACCTACACCAATTGAAGTGGAAGCTTATGATATTGATCATGAAACTTCGGATCAAGTCACTCCCAAACCTCGTAGGATGACAAGGATGCGTACTACTTCAGAGTGGTACGTAATCCTGTCTTGAAGGTCATGTTGCTAGACAACAATGAACCTACGAGCTATGGAGAAGCGATGGTGGGCCCGGATTCCGATAAATGGCTTGAGGCCATAAAATCCGAGAGAGGATCCATGTATGAAAACAAAGTGTAGACTTTGGCAGAACGGCTCGATGGTCGTAAGGCTAATGAGTACAGATGGATTTCAAAAGGAAGACGGACAATGATGGTAAATGTCACCATTAAGAAAGCTCGACTTGTCGTTAAGATGTTTTCCGACAAGTTCAAGGAGTTGACTACGATGAGATTTTCTCACTCGTAGCGATGCTAAGAGTCTGTTGGAATTATATTAGCGATTACTGCATTATTTATGAAATCTTGCAGATAGGATGTCAAAACATTGTTTCCTCGACGATTTTAATGAGGAAAGGTTGTATGTGATACAACCGGAAGGTTTTGTCAATCCCGAAAGATGCTAATAAGTATGCAAAGCTCCAGCAATCCTTCTAAGGACTGGAGTGAGCATCTCGGAGTTGGAATGTATGCTTTGATGATGATCAAAAATTTTGGGTTTGTACAAAGTTTATGAGAAACTTGTATTTCCAAAGAAGTGAGTGGGAGCACTATAGAATTTCTGATGAGTATATGTTGTTGACATATTGTTGATCAGAAATGACGTAGAATTTCTGGAAAGCATATAGGGTTATTTTGAAAGTGTTTTTCAATGGAAAGCCTGGATTAAGCTACTTGAACATTGAGCATCAAGATCTATAAGGATAGATCAAAATGCTTAATAATACTTTCAAATGAGCACATACCTTGACATGATCTTGAAGGTGTTCAAGATGGACCAGTCAAAGAAGGAGTTCTTGCCTGAGTTGTAAGGTACGAAGTTAAGACTTAAAGCTCGACCACGGCAGAATAGAGAGAAAGGACGAAGGTCGTCCCCTATGCTTAAGACGTAGGCTCTTCAGTATGCTATGCTGTGTACCGCACCTGAAGTGTGCCTTGCCATGAGTCAGTCAAGGGGTACAAGAGTGATCCAAGAATGGCTCACAGGACAGCGGTCAAAGTTATCCTTAGTAACTAGTGGACTAAGGAATTTTCTCGATTATGGAGGTGGTAAAAGAGTTCGTCGTAAAGGTTACGACGATGCAAGCTTGACACCTATCCGGATAGCTCTGAGTAGAGAGACCGGATACATATAATGGAGCAATAATTTAGAATAGCTCCAAGTAGAACAGTTGTTTGGAATAGCTCCAAATAGAGCGTGGTAGCTGCATCTAGGAGATGACATAGAGATTTGTAAAGCACACACGGATCTGAAAGGTTCAGACCCGTTGACTAAAACCTCTCTCACAAGCAACATGATCAAACATAAAACTCATTGAGTGTTAATCACATAGTGATGTGAACTAGACTACTGACTCTAGTAAACTCTTGGGTATTAGTCACATGGCGATGTGACCTGTGAGTGTTAATCACATGGCGATGTGAACTAGATTATTGACTCTAGTGCAAGTGGGAGACTGTTGGAAATATGCCCTAGAGGCAATAATAAAAGTATTATTATTATATTTCCTTGTTCATGATAATTGTCTTTTATTCATGCTATAACTGTATTATCCGGAAATCGTAATACACGTGTGAATACATAGACCACAATATGTCCCTAGTGAGCCTCTAGTTGACTAGCTCGTTGTGATCAACAGATAGTCATGGTTTCCTGGCTATGGACATTGGATGTCGTTGATAACGGGATCACATCATTAGGAGAATGATGTGATGGACAAGACCCAATCCTAAGACTAGCACAAAAGATCGTGTAGTTCATTTGCTAGAGCTTTGCCAATGTCAAGTATCTCTTCCTTCGACCATGAGAGCGTGTAACTCCTGGATACCGTAGGAGTGCTTTGGGTGTATCAAACGTCACAACGTAACTGGGTGACTATAAAGGTGCACTACAGGTATCTCCGAAAGTATCTATTGTTTTATGCGGATCGAGACTGGGATTTGTCACTCCGTGTAAACGGAGAGGTATCTCTGGGCCCACTCGGTAGGACATCATCATATGCGCAATGTGACCAAGGAGTTGATCACGGGATGATGTGTTACGGAACGAGTAAAGTGACTTGCCGGTAACGAGATTGAACAAGGTATTGGATACCGACGATCGAATCTCGGGCAAGTAACATACCGATAGACAAAGGGAATTGAATACGGGATTGATTAAGTCCTTGACATCGTGGTTCATCCGATGAGATCATCGTGGAACATGTGGGAGCCATCATGGGTATCCAGATCCCGCTGTTGGTTATTGACCGGAGAACGTCTCGGTCATGTCTACATGTCTCCCGAACCCGTAGGGTCTACACACTTAAGGTTCGATGACGCTAGGGTTATAAAGGAAGTTTGTATGTGGTTACCGAATGTTGTTCGGAGTCCCGGATGAGATCCCGGACGTCACGAGGAGTTCCGGAATGGTCCGGAGGTAAAGATTTATATATGGGAAGTCCTATTTTGGCCACCGGAAAATGTTCGGGATTTTTCGGTATTGTACCGGGAAGGTTCTAGAAGGTTCCGGAGTGGGGCCCACCTGCATGGGGGGACCCACATGGACGTGGGTAGTGGGGGCAAGGCCCCACACCCCTGGTCAAGGCGCACCAAGATCCCCCCTTAGAAGGAATAAGATCATATCCCGAAGGGATAAGATCAAGATCCCTAAAAAGGGGGGATAACAATCGGTGGGGAAGGAAATAATGAGATTTCTTTCCTCCCACCTTGGCCAACGCCCCAATGGACTTGGAGGGCAAGAAACCAGCCCCTCCACCCCTATATATAGTGGGGAGGCGCATGGGAGCTATACACGAAGTTCTGGCACAGCCCTACCTCTCTCCCTACTCCTCCTCTCCCATGGTGCTTGGCGAAGCCCTGCTGGATTGCCACGCTCCTCCACCACCACCACGCCGTTGTGCTGCTGTTGGATGGAGTCTTCCTCAACCTCTCCCTCTCTCCTTGCTGGATCAAGGCGTGGGAGACGTCACCGGGCTGTACGTGTGTTGAACGCGGAGGTGCCGTCCGTTCGGCACTAGGATCATCGGTGATTTGAATCACGACGAGTACGACTCCATCAACCCCGTTCACTTGAACGCTTCCGCTTAGCGATCTACAAGGTATGTAGATGCACTCTCTTTCTACTCGTTGCTGGTCTCTCCATAGATAGATCTTGGTGACACGTAGGAAAATTTTGAATTTCTGCTACGTTCCCCAACATGGCGTCCCCGGCGAGGCGCTCTGGGGCGTGCAGCTGTCGGCCTGGGCAGCAGTGCAGGCATGATTGGCTCCTCCAGATTGGCAAGCATGTTGCTGATGGCTCCCACCGGCCCATTGACTGGGAGCCCACCAGCAGACTCCATGTTGGCATTTCCCATACCCACGTCAGCTGGTGCCGGTCCCATGAGCGCATGTGCCACCTCCTCCATCGTGGGGCCAGCCTGCAGCAGTGTCGGTGACGCTGGGCGTTGACCCAAGTGAAGGAGTGACCGCGTCACGAGCTCATCGTTCACGACCCCCAAGGAAGCGCCCCCACCATCCATCACCAGCTCCTGGGTTGTCTTTTGTGCTTGGTCCGCTTCCTGAGCCTGGGTAGGCGTGGGCTGCGGCAGCTGCGTCGTCTGCAGCGCTGGCTCGACAGGAACATGGAAGTGGAGGGCTTCAGACTGCATGGCTCCGATCGACGTAGGAGAGCTTGCCCCAACCGTCTGGGACAGCCCACCCTCGCCAGCGTCGTGGGCTCTTGGCTGCACGCGGCCAGCCACCGGTAGGGTTAACGCGCCGTAGGGCAGACGCGCCTCGTCAGACGTATTTGGAGATTGACAGTGTGGAAGGTACTTTTGTTGTTGATGATGTTGATGGTGGGTATGGGAATCCCAGGGGTCACACTAATAGGCTAGGATTTGACTAATAATGGTTTTATCGTGCATTCTGGCCGGCGGTACAACCTACTTTAGTCCCTTGTTTTTGCCGTTTTACGGCTTATGTCTAAATCTTTTTCTTAATCAATGAAATGGCAAGTCTTTTGCCTTGTTTCAAAAAAATAACACAGGTTTTAGTTCTATGCATAAAAAAGCTAATAGCAGGGTAAATGGGCAAAATCATCTAACTACAATCATGTTTCCTCCCAGCCATGGAGTTTATCCCGCCAGTGAAAATTTACTTCTGAAAACTGAGCAACCTAAATTGCCGATAAAATAGATTAGCCGAGAGTAATTTGCTGATAATTTTTTTGGGGCGGAGAATAAATTGCTGAAGTTTACTACTGAAAACAGCTAGCCAGTCGCCCCAAGGCTTGCTTCGTCCCACTAAAGAAACCATGCATATGTTTGCCAGGCAAGAAAATAATAGAAGGATTGCTTGTAAAACAAATTCGTAGTTCATGCCACGTAGATTGTTTCGAAGAATCTACTACACGAAAGAAGATAAAAGTCATATCGGCCCGTCCATTTGTAGTAGATTGACAGGCAGGTGAAAAGCGAGAGGAGGTCGGGCAACAAAATGTTCTTGCAAGTGTTCACAATGCTGTGGAGTAACTCCAACATTTGGTGGCGGGTCGAGTATGTTTTGCAAAGTTGTGTCACAGTCAAACTACATTCCTCAGTTGATCAGTTTAGATTTATCAAATTAATTAAGTAGCAGATGTCGGGCCGAAAGACGCGCCAACTCATCAACTTCAACTGTAACAAAAGCACGTGCATGCGTGCAAAAGAGGAGTCGTCCGTCGCAAAGATGTCCTCTTCCTCTTTATATATATACGAGAAAAACGGAGGCAAAGGGAAATCAAAGCACACCGTGGTCGGCATTGCCAAAAGAAAGAAATAAGAATAACGAGTCACGCACGTAGTACAGGTTGTTATAAGAGATTTAATGATTGGTTCAATGGACGAGAAGGGTTGGGCGCGCTTTGCAATGTCGTTGGTGTAGTTGGATTTTTATAGCTTTTTTATTCCTCCTGTTCTAAAGTATAAGGTGTATTAGGTTTTTGAAAATTTATTTTTTTTAAGTTTGACCAAATTCATAGAGAAATAGATCAGTATCCACAATATCAAATTGGTATCGTCAGATTCATCATTAAATGAATTTTCAAGTTTTATTTATACAGTATTGTGAATATCAATATTTTTGGCTCCAAACTTGGTCAAAGTTAAAGAAAACTGACTTTAGGAAAATAAATACACCTTATATTTAAGAACTGCAGAAGTATTTGGTTTGCAAAGTGTCCGAGATGATCGAGTGTGTTTCTTTTTTTATTTATAATGTGTTATTTTGGTGGGCCTTTCGTGTTGTGATTCTGTGCTATCAAGCTAATCAGCGCATACTTATGTGGGGAAACTTTCTGCATCGGTGTCTACATGTACTATATTTGTGCTACAATATCACACGTTGGCGCTTTTTTTTTCTAGGTGGTGAGAGGGCTACGCGGGGTTGATATGTTTTTATAGGTCAGTTGTTGCCAATTAATTTGAAAAATTGTGAACCGGTCAAAATCATGAACCAAATCCTGATTACCTCGATCGAATGGAAAAGCTCAAAATCAAGGAGCATAGTGAGTTAAACAAATTGAATAAGAGAGGTCCTTAAGAAATTGTTGACCCGGTCAAAATCGAATAAGCCAATTCCAAATTGGAGACCTTAAAATTATGGAGCATAGAATTAGAAAGCATATTAGTGTATTTATAGGAGTATAGTGAATTAAAAGAATGAATGAGAAATCCCCTTGCAAAATTGTTGACCCGGTCAAAATCAGATGAGCCAATTTCAAATTGGAGACCTTAAAATTACAGAGCATAGTATTAGAGAGCATATTAGTATATTTATAGGAGTATAGTGAATTAAAAGAGTGAATGAGAAAGCCCCATGCGAAATTATTGACCCGCTCAAAATCAGATGACCCAATTCCAAATTTGAGATCTCAATTGATCGTGAGGCATTAAAAATTAGTGAGCATAGATAGGTTGCAGCCCGTGAGCAATCCACTCTGCCCAAAAAGAATTTCTTTTTGAAAAAAAAACCTATATGACGCCTTCCAGATCCAATCTTTGCGCCCCTTCGTCTTCGACTACGCTCCAGCGCCATGGGATGGAGGAGAGAGGACCTCTGTTCCTCATTCTTTGGTGTATAGAAAGTTTGTTAGTTAAGTTTTTGTGTCATGATAATGTCGCTTCAATGATGATGGTGGTGTCATATCTAATACAAGTTCTTCAACTCCAACTCAGTCTCAGCAGTGCTTGCTACAACGTTATGGAGGAGCTTGGGAGTTTTTATTCCCCTCGGTCTTTATGGACTACAGACGGGTTCTTCTTACTTTCCGTGATGTGGCTTCGTGGGCATCATCTGCGACATGTTCGTCTTCTTCATCAATCTCTTCTTTTGATTCTCTGCGAGCAAGGTCACATTTTGGTCTAGAGATGCTAGCATGTTTGACTCCCTAGATTAGAGTAATCCCATCCCTATATGTGAATGTGATTGACAATATCTATCATACTATCGCGACAATGGAGGTTGGTCCTCTACATATGTTTGCACATGCTTTGATGGTTGAATTCTCAATGTTGTACATCGCAAGGTATGGTGGCACGAGGACGACAAGTTCAGTTACGACTTCGGCGATAATTATGAGGCCTAGGCACTTATGCATCTACTAGTTCATTCCCCACATATATTGGATACATTATTTGTCTAATATAAGCCAGATTTAATTTTAAAAGGCTTAGATGTTTAGATGGGTGGTTGTGCTCCTAACCTACCACAAATCAAATCATAGATTTAACAACATGTGGTGATAATATTCCCATTAATGCAGAACATGTTGGTAATTAACTACTCACATATTTCAATGAAACCACACCATTTTAACATGTCAGGCTGTGAGAGCACTAGCAACATGGATCACAACTCACTCTTGCCTTGCAAATTCAATAAAATTAACCTTTTTCATGCAAACAAATCAATAATTGAGATCAATATGCATGTATCTTTCATGAACACAAACACAACACGATTAAAAACTATTTAAAAGAAAATGATTTTTCTTGAGTATCCTTTCTTGTGAGAATAGAAAGATCATACCCCACAAATGCATTAGTTGCACGTACTCCCATAACCCTAGCGCCACATCCTTACACCATCTTCGACCACCGTTTTCCAGCAATGGGGGGGATGTAGGGTTCTCATCTCTCAAATAGTGTGTAGGAAGACTTTTTTGGTCAAGCTTTATTGTATCGGTGATGTTACTTCAACGGTGATGATAGTATTGTCTCGAAAGTCTTTTGACTCCTATAATGTCTTAGTGGCACTTGATCCGATGTTGATGGGAAGTTTGGGATGTTTTTGTCCACGCTGGTCTTCATGAACAACGGGTTGGTTCTTGTTGTTGTCCGTCATATTGGCTCTACGGGCATCATTGGCGACAATGATATCTTCTTCAAAGATCCTTCTTTCAAACATTTGCGATTTGTGAACATGGTTGTCGACATGGTCTAGTGATCCTCGCGCGTCTACTTGCCTTGATCATCACAACGCTCTTGCCGATTTGCTTGGAGTGATTGTCGATCCCCATGCTACACAATGTACTACTGGAGTGATTCATCGAGGTTTGGTTCTCTACCGGTCTTTGCATATACTCTGGTGGCTGAATTTCATGTTGTTGTCCATCACCGACTAGAGTTATGGTGGCTTACAAGGGACGAGTTCGGATGCATCTTAGGGAGAAAATTTAGATCTAAGGTCTTGGTTGAACTTTTCCCTTTGTTTTGCGTCGTTTCTACATTTGTGGGTTTAACTACCCCATTGTCTGGTTTTATCTGATGTTTTATTTATTTAATATAAGCTAAACTTGGTTAATGAAAAGGGAGAATTGAGTTTTATCTCATCAACGGGGGTTGTGGAAGTAGAGGCAATTGGCCTCAAGGTTGTTGTTGGATGTCCGGGTAGTGGCCCGGATTTTGGCGCAGCGGCGAAGGTCCACATGCAGATGTTTTTGTGCAGCCTGGGTTGTGATTGCCTTGGTCATGTGATGTTGTGGTTTGCGTGCGAGCGGGGGATGTCGAGACGTCGAGCCGAAGGGTGGTGAGGGCGAGCTGTGCAGGGCATGAAAGCTAGGAGCATGCCCGAGGTGGTGGCCCTAGGTTGTATTGGTCGTCTTTTAGTTTGGTGCTATTGACGACACATGTTCTTGCGGTCGCTTTGGTGGCTGGTGGAGCACTTTGTCCCATTGTATATGGTCTTTGTCTAGTTTTCTCTAACAAGTCAAACTACTCTCTTCTTCATGGTCGGTTTCTCAAAAAAAAAAAAAAAAACAGGAGCACGTGAGTATCAATAATGCAAAAGCTGCCAGCTGACCTGGCTGAGAGTGAAGGGGCATATGCAAGCTTAGTCATGCAAGGTATATGCAATTCCTTCTGATGTGACTGCACGAGCAAGTGTCTTGAGGACTCAATTCAGCCACCAGCTGACCTGGCTGAGAGTGAAGGGGCACGAGCGAGTATGTGAAACAACTTAACAAGGATCGACCATCTCACTCACCGAACCCGGTATCATCAGGTTACTTATGCAAGCTTACCTTCGAAATTACACATCATCCAAACTAATTAAGAAGCTTAGTTAAGTTGGTCCCAAAGCGAGACACATGACCTATTGACATGCCTTGTTGGTAGAGGGTCAAGCCGTGTCATCCTTAATAATGGTTTAGTGGGTGTCACTTAGTGCTCCTTCATTTTTGAAATTAAACTATGCTTATTTCGTTTCGTGTCACGCATTATCTTATTTGTCTGATGTGTGGTGTGAAAAGGACGAATAGGGCCAAGTGTCAGCATCCGCGCCTCTTTCGATGGGAAAGCTGGCTACGTATGAAGATGATGTTTGCGGTGCTGGATTTCCAATCTACCCGTGTTCGTCCCCACCGGCAAAACATAATCTAATCAGGACGGAAATTATATTGAAGTGCTCAGATCTGTGGAAGATCTTGTCCTCTGCTGTTTGTGTAAGTGCATGGAAAGTGGCTCATATGTAATGGTAGAATTAAAACGTTGAGTGAATCAATTTATACAAACTTTAATTCTGCAAGAAATGGAACGATAGTTATACGGACCATGGTCTGTCATTCTTACCTAAGGGTAAAGAATTACCGCTCAAAAGTAAAAAAAAACTAAGGGTAAATACTTACTGGTTCACACCTTGCCAAGTGTATACGCAAGAACGCGTCAAAATCCAATGCTTTTGAGGCGCACCTGATATAAAATCATGACAGAGACTAGAAAGCAGTCGCAGCAGCAGCGGACAGGCGGTAGTAAAGACAAGAACTGGACCTCCCTCCATCTAAAAAGAAAAGAAGAGATGAGCACCAGATCTTTCAAAAAATAAAATAAAATGCCGTGGCAAGTTGAGAAGAAGATCATATCATCTACCACCAGTCTCGCTTTTTAAGAGGTTCAATGTTTCTGCCCATTCGTGCTGCATTTGGCCGCTTGATGATGTGTGGCCATGAAATTCTTGATGTTTTGAACTCTTTTTTAGAAAAAAACATTTCGAATCAGCTGCCATGTTAACGCCATCATCTCAAGCATAAGGACCACCGAAGTTACTTCTCCCACGTGCTCTTCTCCGTCCATACAATATATTGGGAGAGGGGGGGGGGGGGGGGGGGACAATTATTGATTGTCCTTCAACCTTCAGATGATGGTGTTAAGTTCTCATAAATCTTGGTTTGCTCTGCAAAATGCACCTATTGACATGGCTTATCTTTATCTAGTTTCGCTGAATTGAGTCCTCAAGACACTTGCTCGTGCACTCACATCAGAAGGATACAGTAAAAACGATCATGTGGGCCCGCAAAGATTTAGTCTTAGCTACACAGGAATTTCGATTATTTGTCTAGGAAAGAGAGAGATAGACAGATGGAGAGAGAGGGGGAAAAGACAAGAGAGATGCTTATCTGTGGAAAGGGCCTTTGACAGGTGACCAAAAAGCAGCCGCCTCTTTTCTGCCAAATGTTTCTCTTTTCCGTGTGAAGCTGCCACCGGTTAAACAAATCCTTCTTTTGGCTTCTGTCTCTCAGTGGTTGTGTCACTGCTACGCCGCTCCTTTCTTTCGTGTCTGCATGGCCCTCCAATTATTTTGCTTCTCTATTCCTAAAAGTTGGATAACATCTATATTTTTCAAGTCTAGTCACAACAGATGTACTTCATCCGTTCCAAAATATAGTGATTCTTCTCCACCAACAAGACCGACGCGGCGGGAGCAAAAGTTATACTAGTGAATTCGTATTCAAAAGAAATTTTCAATTATATAATTTTTTCTCCCGCCACGGTCGGTCTCATTGGTTAAATTTATGATCAAAATTGGACCTTGTAAACCGCGGGTACACTATATTTTGAAATGAAGGGAGTATAATCAAATACAAATAGAAAGACATACGCAAAGTCCAGGTAATTGCTCTTATGATTTTCTTTCGAGCATCATGTTATGAAACTGCTCATCTGATTCCTTAATGTCCAAACGTAGGATAAAAAAATCTTGGCTTCATACGTCTACCTCCCTGGTTGTCCGCATGCGACTCCGGAGGCGCCGCCGCCGCACACCAAAGACCTCGCCACCGTAGTCCATCCCCTCGGCACCTCCGGTGAAGGCCGTCCTGCGGCAGACGACGGTGGCGGGGCATCCTTTTCCTCTTCCCATGCATCTCCTTCCCCACCTCCAGCCCAACCTTAAATCACGCCCCTCCGGGATGCCACACGTGGTGGCCGTCATGGCCGCTACCCCCTCGCCTTCCCGATCCACAGCGCTGCCGGAGCCTCAATGCAGCCTCGGGTGCGGCACCATCACCGCCGAGGGCAGCGGGCCTTGGCGTGGTTCATGGGAACCTTCAACCGCACAACACATCGACACCATTGGGTATGTCAAAATTGTGCGCGTCACGACCGTGAGCCGGACAATCGGTGTATTGCAAGATTGTTCTTGTCAAGTGGGGGCAGCAACACTAGGTGACTTCGTTTTTGGTGGTGTTCTTTTGGGCACCGAGTCTCAATTTTCGGGGTAAAAGCCCAGGTCTCACCTTCATTGATTGTACCTGACAATGGCGGGTCTCTATCTGTTTCCCTGCCGAAGGCATTGTTTGGAGGTCGCTCAGAATTTCTGCGGGATGAAAACCCATGATCCGACCTTGGTGGATGATGGAGCGACAATGACGCTTGTGCACTGTTCCCTTCCTGAAGGCATGGCTCTTAGAGACCTATTTTCACGGTACAGGTGTTGCTAATGGTGGTGGTTGTTTCAGCTATTTCGCTAATTGCTTCGGTGGGGTCTATTTCTCTTTATTGTTGTTTTTCTTTCCGCTTGGCATTGCTTCGGTCTTGTATAGCTTTGCTATTTGTCGGCGTATTAATTTGTATGTGCATTGGCGTTGACAGCGTGCATACTTTTTTTATTTTCTATCTGCTTGATGTTTCTTCACAAGGCAATAAAAGACACCCCCTGCCAAAAAAGGATAAATAAATTTTATATCATTTAACTTTGAGAACAAAAAGGAGAAACGGCAACCAAGTTAGTGCAAGGATCAAGATCGCATTATTCCAAAGAAAAAAGACATTGTGGAATAGCATATCATTGACCTAAGTCGTGCAAGTTGTAATTTCCCTATTTCGATGGATTGTGGGTATGTAATGAGGGTTGTAGCTACTAAATCGCTAAGGAGATATCACTGGTGCAAAAATGCATGGATAAAATATTTGTTAGTGGTGCACCAACTTTAACCCACGCAACTGTATTTTTTTGAAATACCAGCTTTGTATATTTTTTTAAGCAATACCGGTGTTGTGTATTTCATATGCAACCAATAACTTATTACTGATGGCGTGTTTGTATTTTAGTTTTTTACACACCACCAGTATGTGAGACCCAGTGTTCTGATCAGGCATAAATTAATAATGGCGTGACAATTATGTGGCATGTCACGGGTAGTGTCATTGTTGTTGGTCTGGCACCTAACTGGCACACGTACCAGTAACTTGTGCCTGTGAACTACATACTAATGGCATGTGACATGTATAACACGCCATTAGTATGATGCTCCAATAGCTGAGTTCACGGCCTCTTTTTCTCCTCCTTCCACTTCACTTATTTCTCTCAAGATGAGCATAAGTCCGCAGTTTAGACCCATATGCCTCCTTAATGTCACTTTCAAGATTTTCATCAAAGTGGCTACGAATTGGCTTAACTCGGTAGCGGACCATGTTGTCTGACCACCTCAAACGGCTTTCATGCAAGGAAGGAATATACTTGATGGTGTAGTAATCCTGCATGAGACCGTCCACGAGATGCATCAGAAAAACCTAAGTGGAGTAGTATTCCAAATTGACTTTGAAAAAGCCTATGACAAGGTCAAATGGTCTTTCCTCCAACATGCCCTAAGGATGAAAGGTTTCTCTGAAAAATGGTGCCAGTGGATCCAAAATTTTGTAACTGGAGGTAGCATGGTCATCAAAGTCAATGATGATGTAGGTCATTACTTCCAGACAAAAAAAGGACTACGGCAGGGTGACCCCATGTCCCCAATGTTATTTAACATTGTGGCTGACATGTTGGCTATTCTGATTGAGCGCGCCAAGCAGGACGGGCAAATTGCTGGGGTAGTGCCACACCTTGTGGATGGTGGCCTCTCTATTCTGCAATATGCTGATGACACAATACTTTTTATGGAACATGACCTGGACAAGGCTCGAAACATGAAACTCTTGTTATCAGCGTTTGAGCAAATGTCAGGCCTTAAAATTAACTTCCATAAAAGCGAAGTGTTCTGCTTTGGAGAAGCCGTCGAGGTAGCGGCCGATTACGCGGACCTATTTGGTTGCGCACTTGGCCAATTTCCGATCAAATATCTGGGAATACCGATTCATTATCGACGTCTCACCATTGCGGAGTGGAAGCATGTAGAGGAGCGGCTAGAGAAACGGTTGAGCAGTTGGAAAGGCAAGTTGCTCTCAGTTGGAGGACGACTGGTTTTGATAAACTCTGTCCTCACAAATATGGTTCTCTATATGCTTTCTTTCTTCCAACTCCCAAAAGGGGTCTTGCAAAGATTGGACTATTTTAGGTCCAGATTCTTTTGGCAAGGAGATGGTGAAAAGAAAAAATACCGGCTGACCAAATGGAGTGTGGTTTGTAGGCCGAAAGACCAAGGTGGCCTTGGAATTCATGCCCTGCAGGTCAAGAATGAGGCCCTACTTAGTAAATGGTTGTTCAAACTTCTTACCGAGGATGGTGTTTAGTAAACCATGATGCGCAACAAGTATCTAGGCCAAAAGGCGGTGTCTCAGGCATATTGGAAACCTGGCGACTCACACTTTTGGGCTGGCCTAATGGCGGAAAAGAAACAACTCTTTCGCTTTGGGTCTTTCGCGATAAAGGATGGGTCGGAGATTCGTTTCTGGGAAGACATCTGGCTAGGCAATGCCAGTCTCCGAGAACAATATCCAGCCTTGTACAACATTGCTCGCGATAAGAACAATACTATTGCGCAGGTGCTCAGTTCATCCCCGCCGAATATTTCGTTCAGGCGGGATTTGGTTGGCGCCCGACTTATGTCATCGCATAATCTCTTATACCGTCTGGATCTGATTAACCCGACACAAGGCCGTGATGTGTTTCGCTGGAACCTTACTACATCGGGGTCTTTCACTGTAGACTCTATGTATCGTGCGCTCACGCATTCTGAGGTACCAGAGAGCAATAACAAGAAAATCTGGAAGACAAAGATTCCACTAAAAGTTAAAATATTCATGTGGTATCTTCGTAGAGGTGTTGTGCTAACCAAAGACAATCTTGCATGACGCAACTGGCCAGGAAGTAAGAAGTGTTGTTTTTGTACTCATAACGAGACAATCAAACACCTCTTTTTTCAATGCAAGTTTGCGCGTTCTACATGGTCAGTCATCCAAATAGCGTCAAATTTGTATCCGCCCATAAGTGTTGCCAATATTTTTGGTCATTGGTTGGATGATATTTCAAATAGGTTCAAAACGCTAATAAGGGTGGGAGTGTACGCCTTAGTATGGTCGCTTTGGCTATGTAGAAACGATTTGGTTTTTAATGACAAAAATGCTTCTCCTCTGTAGGTTATTTTCCGTTGTACGCACTCAGCTTCGTATGTGGTCTATGCTACAACGTGCGGAGTACCAACCGCTATTCAAGGCGATGTGTACGCGATTGGAGCAGGTGGCTATGGAGTTTTTTATCCAACATGGGTGGCAGCATAATCTCCGCATCGGTCCACCAACCATTTCGATATAGGCATAGTGTCGGTCTATAGGACTCTACTGTTGCCGAATTGTCCTCTCTTTTTTTCTTGTCAGATTTTTTATGTTTGGCTGTGTGCATCCTAGTTATGCAGAGGCCGGGTGATACTCTAAATGCTCTGTATCGCTTGATGCTACATTTTGAGATAATAAAAGCGCCCTTTATCGGAAAAAAATTCTCCCCTTTCTCCCCCTCTTCTTTCACTTCTCCCTAGCTAGTTCCTCTCACATCTTTTCTTCCTCCTCCCTCTTTTCACTTCTCCCTATATCCCCTTCACTCTTAGGTTTTTCTTGTTTCTCTCTATACCGTTCACTAGCTAGCTAGATCTCCCTCTTTCTTTCTACTCCTTAGTTTTTTTTCTCTCATAGCCATGTGGCCATGGATGGACCCATCAGAGCTTGGAGAATTGGGACGAGCCCCACATGCGAGCTCATATCCAAGGAGGGCGACAAGATATTGGGACTCCGCCGCCGTGGACAAGCTCCCCACCACTCCCGTTGGTTTGGTCATCAGCTCCTGCCCTAGCCTATGCAACCCATGCCCGACGAACCATCACGTAGTACAAGCGCATCCGACAGCAAATTGTACACTATGGGTGGCGAAGCCTGATAGCCCACAAGTATGGGAGGTTAGTTGTAGCCTTTTTGATAAATATGAGTGTCGAACCTAATGAGGATTTGAAGGTAGAATTAATATTCTCTCAAGTTCTAGCGACCACAGATACAACTCCACGCATAATAATGTTCACTTTGCCTAGAACAATAAATAAAACTATTTTGTAGGAGTGATGGAGTAGGTTTGCAAGATAATAAAAGGTGGTGTTTCAAATAAAGAATAGTAAAGTAAATATAGCGAGTGTGGGAAAGTGGTGATAGGATGTGCGAAATTGTCCCTAGGCAATTGAATATGACACGATAGTGATACTCATCATACTTATGAGGGAGAGGCCTAATATAACATACTCTGTACTTGGATCATATGTTCTTATGATTGGAACTCTAGAAAGCATCCGCAACTATTAAAGGTTCAATAAGGTAAAACCAAATCATAGCATTAAGTTAAAAGTCTCCTTTAATCCCATATGCAACAACTTAAGAAATCGAGTTTGGCTTCAGTCACTCCCGCAACCCACTATAAGCAAATCATTAACATGTTGCAACACCCTACAGCGGGAACCCCACACGCTTGCGTGAGACGACAGGCACCATAGGACAATACCATAATAACATACATCTCATGTCAACCATACCATACCATAATTAGCCCATAGGACAAAAAGAAACTACTCAAACATAATAGGGGTGCAACACATCATTGGATAATAATATATAAGATCAAACGCCATGTTCAACTAGGGGATTACAACGGGTTGCGGTAGAGTAGACCGATGATTATAGAGGGAGGAGGGTGATGGAGATGGTTGCAGTGACGATGGTTCCCTCGGCGGCACTCTAGCACCACTAGGGAGAGAGAGAGAGGGAGAGAGAGAGGGAGGGAGAGAGACCCCCTCCTTCTTCTTCTTGCTTGTCCTCCCCCGATATGGGAGAAGGGTTCCCCTATGGTCCTTCGCCTCCATGGCACCCGGAGGGCGGGAGCCCCTCCGAGATTGGATCCCTCGTCCTCTTTTTCTCCAGGGTTTCTTCTCTGTTCCGGTCATGTTTTCCGGCCGAACACCATTTTTTATAGCCAGAGTTCCGTAACTCCGATTGTGCTAAAATTTTAATGCGATATTTTCCCATAAATTTGCTCTCGTCCACCCGAAGGAGATCTAAAGGAAATATGCCCTAGAGGCAATAATAAAGTTGTTATTTATATTTACTTATATCATGATAAATGTTTATTATTCATGCTAGAATTGTATTAACCGGAAACTTAATACATGTGTGAATACATAGACAAATAGAGTGTCCCTAGTATGCCTCTACTTGACTAGCTCGTTAATCAAAGATGGTTAAGTTTCCTGACGATAGACATGTGTTGTCATTTGATGAATGGGATCACATCATTAGAGAATGATGTGATGGACAAGACCCATCCGTTAGCTTAGCATTATGATCGTTTAGTTTTATTGCTATTGCTTTCTTCATGACTTATACATATTCCTCTGATTATGAGATTGTGCAACTCCTGAATACCGGAGGAACACCTTGTGTGCTATCAAACATCACAACGTAACTGGGTGATATAAAGATGCTCTATAGGTGTCTCCGAAGGTGTTTGTTGGGTTGGCATAGATCAAGACTAGGATTTGTCACTCCGTGTATCAGAGAGGTATCTCTGGGCCCTCTCGGTAATGCACATCACTATAAGCCTTGCAAGCAATGTGACTAATGGGTTAGTTGCGGGATGATGCATTACTGAACGAGTAAAGAGACTTTCCGGCAACGAGATTGAACTAGGTATGAGATACCGACGATCGAATCTCGGGCAAGTAACATACCGATGACAAAGGGAATGACATATGTTGTTATGCGGTTTGACCGATAAAGATCTTCGTAGAATATGTAGGAACCAATATGAGAATCCAGGTTCCGCTATTGGTTATTGACCAGAGACGTGTCTCGGTCATGTCTACATAGTTCTCGAACCCGTAGGGTCCGCACACTTAACGTTCGATGACGATTTGTATTATGAGTTATGTGTTTTGGTAACCGAAGTTTGTTCGGAGTCCCATATGAGATCACGAACATGATGAGGAGTCCCAAAATAGTCGAGAGGTAAAGATTCATATATTGGAAGGTTATATACGTACACCAGAATGGTTCCGAAGAGGTTCGGGAATTTTTCGGAGTACCGGGAGGTTACCGGAACCCCCCCGGAAAGTTAATGGGCCATAGTGGAGAGAGGGAGGAAGACCACAAGACAAGCCGCGCGCCTCCCCTCTGCCCAATCCGCATTGGACAAGGGGTGGGGCACATCCCCCTCCCTTTCCTTCCTCCTCTCCCCTCTTTCCCCTTTCCCCTCTCCGTTGGAAGGAAGGGGGGCGAATCCTACTAGGAGTGGAGTCCTAGTAGGACTCCCCCTCATGGCGCGCCACCCCTAAGGCCGGCCACCTCCTCCCCCCTCCTTTATATACGGAGGCGGGGGGCACCCCAAAGGACATCAATTGTTCTCTTAGCCGTGTGCGGTTCCCCCTCCATAGTTTACTCCTCCGATCATAGTGTCATAGTGCTTAGGCAAAGCCCTACGCGGATCACATCACCATCACCGTCACCACGTCGTCGTGCTGACGGAACTCTCCCTCAAACCTCTACTGGATCAAGAGTTCGAGGGATGTCATGATCCGAACGTGTGCTGAACACGGAGGTGCCGTACATTTGGTACTTGGATCGGTTGGATCATGAAGACGTTCGACTATATCAACCGCGTTAACCTAACAGTTCCACTTTTGGTCTATGAGGGTACGTGGATACACTCTCCCCCTCTCGTTGCTATGCATTTCCTAGCTAGATCTTATGTGATCGTAGGATTTTTTTTAAATTGCATGCTACGTTCCCCAACAGTGGCATCCGAGCCAGGTCTATGCGTAGATGATATGCACGAGTAGAACACAAAGAGTTGTGGGCGATAATAGTCATACAGCTTACCACCAACGTCTTACTTTGATTTGGCTGTATTGTTGGATGAAGCGGCCCGGACCAACATTACATGACCACGTTCATGAGACCAGTTCTACCGGCGTGCTTTGCACACAGGTGGCTGGCGGGTGTCTATTTCTCCAACTTTAGTTGAATCGAGTTTGACTACGACCGATCCTTGTTGAAGGTTAAAACAACACACTTGCCAAAAAATTGTTGTGGTTTTGATGCATAGGTAAGAACGATTCTTGCTAGAAGCCCATAGCAGCTACGTAAAACTTGCAACAACAAAGTAGAGGACGTCTAACTTGTTTTTGCAGGGAATGTTGTGATGTGATATGGTCAAGACGTGATGAGATATTAATTGTTGTATAAGATGATCATGTTTTGTAAACGTTATCGGCAACTGGCAGGATACTTATGGTTGTTGCTTTATTGTATGAAATGCAATCGCCATGTAATTTCTTTACTTTATCACTAAGCGGAAGCGATAGTCATAGAAGCAATAGTTGGTGAGACGACAACGACATTACAATGAAGATCAAGGTGTCAAGTCGGTGACGATGGAGATCATGACGGTGCTTTGGAGATGGAGATCAAAGGCACAAGATGATGATGGCCATATCATGTCATTTATTTTGATTGCATGTGATGTTTATCTTTTATGCATCTTAATTTTCTTAGTACGGCGGTAGCATTATAAGATGATCCCTCATTAAATTTCAAGGTATAAGTGTTCTCCCTGAGTATGCATCATTGCTACAGTTAGTCGTGCCGAGACACCACGTGATGATCGGGTGTGATAAGCTCTACGTTCACATACAATGGGTGCAAGCCAGTTTTGCACATGCAGAATACTCGGGTTAAACTTGACGAGCCTAGCATATTCAGATATGGCCTCGAAACACTGAGACTGAAAGGTCGAACGTGAATCATATAGTAGATATGATCAACATAGTGATGTTCACCATTGAAAACTACTCCATCTCACGTGATGATCAGACATGGTTTAGTTGATATGGATCACGTGATCATTTAGATGACTAGAGGGATGTCTATCTAAGTGGGAGTTCTTAAGTAATATGATTAATTGAACTTTAATTTATCATGAACTTAGTCCTGATAGTTTTTGCATATCTATGTTGTTCTAGATCAATGGCCCATGCTACCGTTCCCTTGAATTTTAATGCGTTCCTAGAGAAAGCTAAGTTGAAAGATGATGGTAGCAACTACATGGACTGGGTCCATAACTTGAGGATTATCCTCATTGCTGCATAGAAGAATTACGTCCTGGAAGCACCGCTAGGTGCAAGACCCACTGCAGGAGCAACTCCAGACGTTATGAACGTGTGGCAGAGCAAAGCTGATGACTACTTGATAGTTCAGTGTGCCATGCTTTATGACTTAGAATCGGGACTTCAAAGACGTTTTGAATGTCATGGAGCATATGAGATGTTCGAGGAGTTGAAGTTAATATTTCAAGCAAATGCCCGCGTAGAGAGATATGAAGTCTCGAACAAGTTCTACAGCTGCAAAATGGAGGAGAATAGTTCTGTCAGTGAACACATACTCAGAATGTCTGGGTACCATAACCACTTGACTCAGCTAGGAGTTAATCTTCCTGATGATAGTGTCATTGACAGAGTTCTTCAATCACTACCACCAAGCTATAGAGGCTTCGTGATGAACTATAATATGCAAGGGATGGAAAGGACAATTCCCGAGCTATTCGCGATGCTAAAGGTTACGGAGGTAGAAATCACGAAGGAGCATCAAGTGTTGATGGTTAACAAAGGCACTAGTTTCAAGAAAAAAGGGCAAAGGGAAAAAGGGGAACTTCAAGAAGAATAGCAAGCAAGTTTCTGCTCAAGGGAAGAAGACCAAGTCTGGACCTAAGCATGAAACTTACTGCTTCTACTACAAAGGGACTGGTCACTGGAAGCGGAACTGTCCCAAGTATTTGACGGATAAGAAGGATGGAAAAGTGAAAAGTATATTTGATATACATGTTATTGATGTGCACGTTACTAATGCTCATAGTAGCTCCTGGGTATTTGATATTGGTTCTGTTGCTCATATTTGCAACTCAAAATAGGGGCTACGAATTAAACGAAGATTAGCTAAGGACGAGGTGACGATGCGCGTCGGAAATGGTTCCAAGGTTGATGTGACCGCCGTCAGCACGCTACCTCTACATCTACAGTCGGGATTAGTTTTAGACCTAAATAATTGTTATTTGGTGCTAGCGTTGAGCATCCGACATTAAATCTGGATCTTGTTTGAAGTGAGACGGTTATTCATTTAAATCATAGAATAATGGTTGTTCTTATATGAGTAATATCTTTTATGGTCATGCACCCTTGATGAGTGGTCTGTTTTTGCTGAATCTCGATTATAGTGATACACATATTCATAATATTGAAGCCAAAAGATGCAATGTTAATAATGATAGTGCAGCTTATTTGTGGCACTGTCGTTTAGGTCATATTGGTGTAAAGCGCATGAAGAAACTCCATGCTGATGGGCTTTTGGAATCACTTGATTATGAATCACTTGATGCTTGCGAACCATGCCTCATGGGCAAGATGACTAAGACTCCGTTCTCCAGTACAATGGAGCGAGCCACTGACTTAATGGAAATAATACATACTGATGTATGCGGTTCGATGAGTGTTGAGGCTCGCGGAGGGTATCGTTATTTTCTGATCTTCACAGATGATTTGAGCAGATATGGGTATATCTACTTAATGAAACATAAGTCTGAAACATTTGAAAAGTTCAAAGAATTTTAGAGTGAAGTAGAAAATCATCGTAACAAGAAAATAAAGTTTCTATGATCTGATCGTGGAGGTGAATATTTGAGTTATGACTTTGGTCTTCATTTGAAACAATGTGGAATAGTTTCGCAACTCACGCCACCTGGAACACCATAGCATAATGGTGTGTCTGAACATCGTAACCGTACTTTATTAGATATGGTGCAATCTATGATGACTCTTACTGATTTACCACTATCGTTTTGGGGGTTATGCTTTAGAGACGACTGCATTCACGTTAAATAGGGCACCATCTAAATCCGTTAAGACGACACCATATGAAATGTGGTATAGCACGAAACCTAAGCTGTCGTTTCTTAAAGTTTGGGGCTGCAATGCTTATGTGAAAAAGCTTCAACCTGATAAGCTCGAACCCAAATAGGAGAAATGCGTCTTCATAGGATACCCAAAGGAAACCATTGGGTACACCTTCTATTACAGATCCAAAGGCAAGATATTCGTTGCTAATAATGGAACCTATTTAGAGAAGGAGTTTCTCTCGAAAGAAGTGAGTGGGAGGAAAGTAGAACTTGATGAGGTAATTGTACCTTCTCCCGAATTGGAAAGTGGTTCATCATAGAAATCAGTTCCAGTGATGCCTACACCAATTAGTGAGGAAGTTAATGATGATGATCATGAAACTTCAGATCAAGTTACTACTGAACCTCGTAGGTCAACCAGAGTACGTTCCGCACCAGAGTGGTACGGTAATCCTATTCTGGAAGTCATGTTACTTGACCATGACGAACCTACGAACTATGAGGAAGCGATGATGATCCCAGATTCCGCAAAATGGCTTGAGGCCATGAAATCTAAGATGGGATCCTTGTATGAGAACAAAGTGTGGACTCTGGTTGACTTGCCCGATGACCGTCAAGCCATAGAAAATAAATGGATCTTCAAGAAGAATACTAACAACGACGGTAATGTTATTGTCTACAAAGCTCGACTTGTTGCGAAAGGTTTTCGACAAGTTCAAGGAGTTGACTACAATGAGACCTTCTCACCCGTAGTGATGCTTAAGTTTGTCCGAATCATGTTAGCAATTGCCGCATTTTATCATTATGAAATTTGTCAAATGGATGTCAAAACTGCATTCCTTAATGGATTTCTTAAAGAAGAGTTGTATATGATGCAACCAGAAGGTTTTGTCGATCCTAAAGGTGCTAACAAAGCGTGAAGCTCCAGCGATCCTTTTATGGACTCGTGCAAGCCTCTCAGAGTTGGAATATACACTTTGATAGTGTGATCAAAGCATATGGTTTTATACAGCCTTTTGGAGAAGCATTTATTTACAAGAAAGTGAATGGGAGCTATGTAGCATTTCTAATATTATATGTGGATGACATATTGTTGATTGGAAATAATACCGTATTTCTGGACAGCATAAAAGGATACTTGAATAACAATTTTTCAATGAAAGACCTCGGTGAAGCTGCTTATATATTGGGCATCAAGATTTCTAGATATAGATCAAGACGCTAAATTGGAGTTTCAAAAAGCACATACCTTGATAAAGTTTTGAAGAAGTTCAAAATGGACCAGTCAAAGAAAGGGTTCTTGAAGGAAATACGCCCTAGAGGCAATAATAAAGTTGTTATTTATATTTCCTTATATCATGATAAATGTTTATTATTCATGCTAGAATTGTATTAACCGGAAACTTAGTACATGTGTGAATACATAGACAAACAGAGTGCCACTACTATGCCTCTACTTGACTAGCTCGTTAATCAAAGATGGTTAAGTTTCCTAGCCATGGACAAGAGTTGTCATTTGATGAACGGGATAACATCATTAGAGAACAATGTGATTGACTTGACCCATCCGTTATCTTAGCACTATGATCGTCTAGTTTGTTGCTATTGCTTTCTTCATAACTTATACATGTTCCTATAACTATGTGATTATGCAACTCCCGAATACCGGAGGAACACTTAGTGTGCTATCAAACGTCACAACGTAATTGGGTGATTATAAAGATGCTCTACATGTGTCTCCGATGGTGTTTGTTGAGTTGGCATAGATCGAGATTAGGGTTTGTCACTCCGATTGTCAAAAAGGTATCTCTGGGCCCTCTCGGTAATGCACATCACTATAAGCCTTGCAAGCAGTGTAACTAATGAGTTAGTTACGAGATGATGCATTACGGAATGAGTAAAGGTACTTGCCAGTAACGAGATTGAACTAGGTATGATGATACCGACGATCGAATCTCGGGCAAGTAACATACCGATGACAAAGGGAACAACGTATGTTGTTATGCGGTTTGACCGATAAAGATCTTCGTAGAATATGTAGGAACCAATATGGGCATCCATGTTCCGCTATTGGTTATTGACTAGAGATGAGTCTCGGTCATGTCTACATAGTTCTCGAACCCGTAGGGTCCGCACGCTTAACGTTCAATGACGATCGATATTATGAGTTTATGTGTTTTGATGTACCGAAGGTAGTTCGGAGTCCCCAATGTGATCACGGACATGACGAGGAGTCTCAAAATGGCCGAGACATAAATATTGATATATTGGAAGGCTATGTTTGGACACCGGAATGGTTTTGGATAAGTTTGGGCAATTACCGGAGTATTGGGGGGTTACCGAAACCCGCCAGGGAGTCAATGGGCCTTAATGGGCCATAGTGAGAGAGAGGAGGAGGCGTCCAAGTGGGGAGGGGGTCGGCCCCCCTTTCCTTGTCTCCATCTCCCTCTTCCTTCTTCTCCTACTCCAACTAGGGAAAGGGGGCAAACCTACTCCTACTAGGAGTAAGGATCCCCCTTGGGGCGCGCCATAGAAAGGGTCGGCCCTCCCCTCCTCCACTCCTTTATATACGGGGGAGAGGGGCACCCCATAGACACACAAGTTGATAGTTGTCTTAGCCATGTGCGGTGCCCCCCTCCACAGATATCCACCTCAGTCATATCGTTGTAGTGCTTAGGCGATGCCCTACATCAGTAACTTCATCATCACCGTCATCACGCCGTCGTGCTGACAAAACTCTTCCTCGGCCTCAACTGGATCAAGAGTACGAGGGACGTCACCGAGCTGAACATGTGCAGATCGCGGAGGTGCCGTGCGTTTGGTACTTGATCGGTTGGATGACGGTGCTTTGGAGATGGAGATCAAAGCAACAAGATGATGATGGCCATATCATATCACTTATATTGATTGCATGTGATGTTTATCCTTTATGCATCTTATTTTGCTTAGTACGGCGGTAGCATTATAAGATGATCTCTCACTAAATTTCAAGGTATAAGTGTTCTCCCTGAGTATGCACCGTTGCTACAGTTTGTCGTGCCGAGACACCACGTGATGATCGAGTGTGATAAGCTCTACGTTCACATACAATGGATGGAAGCCAGTTTTCCACATGCAGAATACTCGGGTTAAACTTGACGAGCCTAGCATATGCATATATGGCCTCGGAACACTGAGACCGAAAGGTCAAGCGTGAATCATATAGTAGATATGATCAACATAGTGATGTTCACCATCGAAAACTACTCCATCACACGTGATGATCGGACATGGTTTAGTTGATATGGATCACGTGATCACTTAGATGATTAGAGGGATGTCTTTCTAAGTGGGAGTTCTTAAGTAATATGATTAATTGAACTTTAATTTATCATGAACTTAGTACTTGATAGTATTTTGCATGTCTATGTTGTTGTAGATAGATGGCCCATGCTATTGTTCTGTTGAATTTTCGTGCGTTCCTAGAGAAAGCTAAGTTGAAAGATGATGGTAGCAATTACACGGACTGGGTTCGTAACTTGAGTATTATCCTCATTACTGCACAGAAGAATTACGTCCTGGAAGCACCGCTAGGTGCCAAACCCGCTGCAGGAGCAACACCAGATGTTATAAACATCTGGCAGAGCAAAGCTAATGACTACTCGATAGTTCATTGTGCCATGTTTTTCGGCTTAGAACCGGGACTTCAACGACGTTTTGAACGTCATGGAGCATATGAGATGTTCTAGGAGTTGAAGTTAATATTTCAAGCAAATGCTCGGATTGAGAGATATCAAGTCTCCAATAAGTTCTACAGCTGCAAAATGGAGGAGAATAGTTCTGTCAGTGAACATATACTCAGAATGTCTAGGTACCACAATCACTTGACTCGGCCGGGAGTTAATCTTCCAGTTGATGGTGTCGTTTACAGAGTTCTTCAATCACTGCCACCAAGCTACAAGAGCTTCGTGATGAACTATAATATGCAAGGAATGGATAAGACAATTCCCGAGCTCTTCGCGATGCTAAAGGCTGCGGAGGTAGAAATCAAGAAGGAGCATCGAGTGTTGATGGTCAACAAGACCACCAGTTTCAATAAAAGGGTAAAGGGAAGAAGGGGAACTTCAAAAAGAAAGGCAAGCAAGTTGCTGCTCAAGTGAAGAAACCCAAGTCTGGATCTAAGCCTGAGACTGAGTGCTTCTACTGCAAAGGGACTGGTCACTGGAAGCGGAACTACCCCAAGTATTTGGCGGAGAAAAGGATGGCAAAGTTGAAAGGTATATTTGATATACATGTTATTGATGTGTACCTTACTAATGCTCGCAGTAGCGCCTGGATATTTGATATTGGTCCTGTTGCTAATATTTGCAAATCGAAACAGGGGCTATATATTAAGCAAAGATTGACTAAGGACGAGGTGACAATGCGCGTGGGAAATGGATCCAAAGTCGATGTGATCGTGGTCGGCACGCTACCTCTACATCTACCTTCGGGATTAGTTTTAGACCTGAATAATTGTTATTTGGTGCCAACGTTAAGCATGAACATTATATCTGCATCTTGTTTGATGTGAGACGGTTATTCATTTAAATCAGAGAATAATGGTTGTTCTATTTATATGAATAATATCTTTTATGGTCATGCACCCTTTATGAGTGGTCTATTTTTACTAAATCTTGATAGTGGTGATACACATGTTCATAGTATTGAAGCCAAAAGATATAATTTTAATAATGATAGTGCAACTTATTTGTGGCACTGCCGTTTAGGTCATATTGCTGTAAAGCGCATGAAGAAACTCCATGTTGATGGGCTTTTGGAATCACTTGATTATGAATCACTTGATGCTTGCGAACCATGCCTCATGGGCAAGATCACTAAAACTCCATTCTCGGGAACAATGAAGCGAGCAACATACTTGTTGGAAATAATACATACTGATGTTTGCGGTCCAATGAGTGTTGATGCTCGCGGCGGGTATCGTTATTTTATTACCTTCACAGATGATTTAAGAAGATATGGGTATATTGCTACCTCTTGAGCACTGCGTTGGATTTCCTTGAAGAGGAAAGGATGATGCAGCAAAGTAGCGTAAGTATTTCCCTCAGTTTTTGAGAACCAAGGTATGAATCCAGTAGGAGTCTACGCGTGAGTCCCTCGTACCTGCACAAAACAAATAACTCCTCGCAACCAACGCGATAAGGGGGTGTCAATCCCTTCTCGGTCACTCACGAGAGGGAGATCTGATAGATATGATAAGATAATATTTTTTTGGTAGTTTTGTGATAAAGATGCAAAGTAAAATAAAACAAAAGTAAATAAGCAAAGTAAATAAATAAGTATAGGAAGATTAATATGATGAAGATAGACCCGGGGGCCATAGGTTTCACTAGTGGCTTCTCTCAAGAGCATAAGTATTTTACGGTGGGTGAACGAATTACTTTTGAGCAATTGACAGAATTGAGCATAGTTATGAGAGTATCTAGGTATGATCATGTATATAGGCATCACGTCCGAGACAAGTAGACCGACTCCTGCCTGCATCTACTACTATTACTCCACTCATCGACCGCTATGCAGCATGCATCTAGAGTATTAAGTTCATGGAAACAGAGTAACGCCTTAAGCAAGATGACATGTTGTAGAGGGATAAATTCATGCAATATGATAAAAAACCTATCTTGTTATCCTCGATGTCAACAATACAATACGTGCCTTGCTGCCCCTACTGTCACTGGGAAAGGACACCGCAAGATTGAACCCAAAGCTAAGCACTTCTCCCATTGCAAGAAAGATCAATCTAGTAGGCCAAACCAAACTGATAATTCGAAGAGACTTGCAAAGATAACCAATCATACATAAAAGAATTCAGAGAAGATTCAAATATTGTTCATAGATAATCTTGATCATAAACCCACAATTCATCGGTCTCAACAAACACACCGCACAAAGAAGATTACATCGAATAGATCTCCACAAGAGAGGGGGAGAACTTTGTATTGAGATCCAAAAAGGGAGAAGAAGCCATCTAGCTACTAACTATGGACCCGAAGGTCTGAGGTAAAGTACTCACACTTCATCGGATAGGCTATGGTGTTGATGTAGAAGCCCTCCGTGATGACGACCCTCTCCAGTGGAGCTCCGGAACAGGCCCCAAGATGGGATCTCGTGGATACAGAAAGTTGCGGCGGTGGAATTAGTTTTTTGGCTCCGTATCTGATCGTTTGGGGGTACGTAGGTATATATAGGAGGAAGGAGTACGTTGGTGGAGCAACAGGGGGCCCACGAGGGTGTGGGCGCGCCTAGGGGGTAGGCACGCCCCTCTAGCTCGTGGCCTCCTCCTTTGTTTCTTGACGTAGGGTCCAAGTCTCCTGGATCACGTTCGTTGAGAAAATCACGTTCCCGAAGGTTTTGTTCCGTTTGGACTCCGTTTGATATTCCTTTTCTTCGAAACCCTAAAATAGGCAAAAAAACAACAATTCTGGGATGGGCCTCCGGTTAATAGGTTAGTCCCAAAAGTAATATAAAAGTGGATAATAAAGCCCAATAATGTCCAAAATAGTAGATAATATAGCATGGAGCAATCAAAATTATAGATACGTTGGAGACGTATCAAGCATCCCCAAGCTTAATTCCTGCTCGTCCTCGAGTAGGTAAATGATAAAAAGATAATTTTTGATGTGGAATGCTACTTGGCATAATTTTAATGTAATTCTTATTAATTGTGGTATGAATATTCAGATCCGAAAGATTCAAGATAAAAGTTCATATTGACATAAAAAGAATAATACTTCAAGCATACTAACAAAGCAATCATGTCTTCTCAAAATAACATGGCCAAAGAAAGTTATTCCTACAAAATCATATAGTCTGGCTATACTCTATCTTCACCACACAAAATATTTAAATAATGCACAACCACGATGACAAGCCAAGCAATTGTTTCATACTTTTGACATTCTCAAACTTTTTCAATCTTCACGCAATACATGAGCGTGAGCCATGGATATAGCACTATAGGTGGGATAGAATGGTGGTTGTGGAGAAGACAAAAAGGGAGAAGATAGTCTCACATCAACTAGGCGTATCAACGGGCTATGGAGATGCCCATCAATAGATGTCAATGTGAGTGAGTAGGGATTGCCATGCAATGGATGCACTAGAGCTATAAGTATATAAAAGCTCAACTAAAGAAACTATTGGGTGTGTGTCGGTGTCAAAACCGGCGGATCTCGAGTAGGGGGTCCCGAAATGTGCGTCTAAGGCAGATGGTAACAGGAGGAAGGGGACACGATGTTTTACCCAGGTTCGGGCCCTCTTGATGGAGGTAAAACCCTACGTCCTGCTTGATTTATTCTTGATAATATGAGTGGTACAAGAGTTGATCTACCATGAGATCGGAGAGGCTAAACCATAGAAGCTAGCCTATGGTATGATTGTATGTTGTCCTACGGACTAAAACCCTCCGGTTTATATAGGCACCGGAGGGGCTAGGGTTACACAAGTTCGGTTACAAAGGAGGAGATATACATATCCGTATTGCCTAGCTCGCCTTCCACGCCAAGTATAGTCCCATCTGGACACGGGACAAAGTCTTCAATCTTGTTTCTTCATAGTCCAACAATCCTGCCAAAGGATATAGTCCGGCTGTCCGCAGACCCCCTTATCCAAGACTCCCTCTGTAGCTCTTGAACCAGGCTTCAATGATGATGAGTCCGGCGCGCAGTGTTGTCTTCGGCATTGCAAGACCGGTTCCTCTTCCGAATACACCACGGAGGAATTTGAATACGAGGATAGTGTCCGACCCGGCAAAATAAGTTCCACATACCACCGTAGAGAGAATAATATTACCAGAAATCTAATCCGCTGACACGTTTTGGCAGCATGACATCACGCCACGGCCCGGTAATTATTTTAACCGTTTTCCTTTAACTAGCCCCGCACATAACGCGAGGCGGTTTCTTGACACGTCTTGTCAAAGTAGAGATCGTGTTCCCCTTATTACAGGATTCTCATCAATACGGACGTGGGTAACCCAATCGCGCCATCAATTACGGTGCTTGGTGGATAAGCGAGTTTTACCAGGCTAGTGGGGGCGCATAGTTTAGTCCGCCCTTATAAAGGAATAAAATCTCACCTTTTTCTACCACGCCTTCTTCCTCCTTGTTCATCCATTCTCGCGCACTTGAGCTTCAGCACCCAAGTCCGCATCTTCCTCCTCAACTCTCTCCAAAACATGTCTGGAGCGGGAGGCAAGTGGATGGCCTCCTCCGTCACGGAGGGGAACATCAAAAAGTTACACGGAGCCGGATAATTAGCCGCGAATATCGCGCACCGGCTGCCAGCCACGGGGCAGGTCATCCCTACCCCAGAACCTCACGAGAGGGTGGTCTTGCTCCCCCACTTCGTCTGCGGACTGGGGTTTCCCCTCCATCCATTTATCTGTGGCCTCATGTTCTATTATGGGCTGGACTTTCATGATCTAGGCCCGAACTTCATCCTCAACATCTCGGCGTTCATCGTCGTGTGCGAGGCTTTCCTCCGCATCCGGCCCCACTTCGGCCTGTGGCTGAAGACCTTCAATATCAAGCCGAAGGTGGTGGGCGGCCAACAAGAGGAATACGGCGGAGCCATAGTGGGCAAGATGCCCAATGTTACATGGCTCGAGGGCTCCTTCGTGGAGACCATAAAGGGGTGGCAATCGGGGTGGTTCTACATCACCGAGCCGCGCGACACCAACTGGGTGGCGACCCTGAGTTTCAATCCGGATTCCCCACGCGGCTCACTTCCTGGAAGGAGAAGGGCCTGTCCTGGGGTTCATCGGTGGAGCTGGACGGACTTCAGAAATGTATCCATAACATGGCAAGCAAGAAACTCAAGCTTGTCAACATAGTCCAGGTCATGCTCTTCCGCTGGATCCTCCCGTGTCAACAACGGGATTTCAACTTATGGGAGTCCGACCCGGCCCAGCACCAGACTCTAAGCGAGCTCTTCGACACGACACATAAAGATGTTTGGAGGGTGCTGTTCAAGGGCGCCGAGGTCCCTCCCTCTCTTACCGAGGACCATGGGCTAAGCGCGAAGCGCCCTGCGAATCCGGTAAGTTCTGTACATCTGGTAGGATATTTATTTCCCATAGCTTAACCATGTGCGGGGTCTGAGCTCCCATGCCCTTCCCAGGACTGGGTGGAGGCATCGGAGCAGATTAACTGTCCGCCCCCCTGCCTGAAGACACCACGGACGCTCTCCTAACGGAGATGCTGACTCCGGCTCCTTATAAGGTGCTGGAGAAGACCAAGAAGAAGGCCAAGGGAACCCGAAAGAGTTCCCGGCGCCAGGTGGTATCGGACTCATCGTCCGATAACTCCACGACGCACTCCTCCCACAAAGACGAGGAGGAAGATAAAGACGCTCCCCCTCCAGCCAGGGGAGACAAGAAAAGGAAGGCCGCCCCAACTGGGGAGGCCGAAGGGTCCAAGAAGGAAGGACTCTTCTTCCGGACTGCTCCACCGCCACCGCCGAAGGCAAAGACGAGTGGCTGCTCAGGGCCAAGCCCCTGGTGAAGTCGTAAGTATTCGGATACCAGAGTAACTCATAGCATACCGTTGTCACACTGCTTTTCCTAACGCCGAATATTATGCAGACCGCCCCAAGCCCGTATCGACGTATCTTCGTCGGACGGTTCCTTGGACTCGTCGGATATGGATAGCGATACACTTCCGACCGCCTCCTCCCCCTGCCCTACGGACAATGCCGAGGTATTGTCTCAAGGGGCGCCGAGCCGGGGGGGAGACAGTCCCGGAGGCGCCTCAAGGCGACCTTCCGGACTCCAGGAGCAAAGGGAGCAAGGCTCCCGGGGGCTCCAAGTTCGGCTCTCAGCCGAACACCGCGCCGGAACCTCCCGTGGTTTCGAACTCGGGCATGCGGCTCCCTTCCCAAAGGGGCAAGACGCCTGTGCCAGCGACCTCTGTCCATCCAGAGGCACCGGACAACCTGTTGGGAGCGCTTCACGACACTTCTATCGACGAGGAGCACCGCACTATTATGAGTGCGGTGATCAAGAAGGTTCAGTCCGCCAAGAGCGGACCGACTGAAGCCTGTGCCAGCCTTCTAAGAGGCTTTGAGGTAAGTATTTAAAATATAGGAAAAATATTACCGCATATACAGTAACCCCTGATGCTCTGTTTGGTGTTCACAAAGAAAAGCCGAATAGAGGATCAAATAATATTTGCAGGAGTCTAATATAAGTATGTCTATATGCGTATGCAGGCTTCGCTGCTGACCTCTGCCGCACTGACTGCGGAGGTCCCCGCACTGAAGCAGGACCTCGAGGGGTCCGAGAAAGAGCTCGGCCTTGCTAAGAGGCAGCTCGAGGAGAACAAAGGTAAGTAATACCTAGTCTATATATAAAAGATGCGATTGCAAAATGACAGGATCATCATGAATTTGCCAGGGGCCACGACCGAAGTGGCAACCCTGACAAGCGCTGTCCGAGGCCGAAAACAAAGCGGCCCAGGAGCGCACCGAGCGGGAAAAGCAAGAGGCGCGGGTGGGCGAGGTGCAGCAAGAGCTCCAAGCTCTCGTGACGAAGCACGAGGCGTTGGAACTTGACTCGAAGATGCGAGAGTCTGAGCTTGCCGCGGCCCTTGAGAGCGCAAAGAATGCCAAGGTTGAAGCCCAAAAGGCCCTCCAGGAGATTGCGGCGATGAGGAGATAGCGGCAGGTAAGGCATTCAATATGCAAAGCAAGCATGTGAAAGTAAATTACTTGTTACTTACCCGAGTCCGGAGCTCTCCAGGAGCATTCACAGATTTGCCCCGTAGCGTGTCGGACACCGCAAAGTTTTACCAGGCCGAGGAGGGAAGCTCGACGGAGAAGCTGTTCTGGTCTTAGTATACTGGGACCAAACACCCGATGCCTATGAGCGACCAACTGAAGTAACTGGTCGAGCTGCACAAGGTGGCCGAACAGGCCATGAGGGACCTTATAGTCCGGATGTGGCCTGGCGACGCCCTTCCAAACAGCTACTTCGGCCTAGTGAGGCGGCTTGTGGATGCTTGCCCACGGCTGGAAGTCATCAAGCGGTCTGTCTGCATCGAAGGTGCATGCCAGGCTTTTGCAAGTGCGAAGGTGCATTGGGCCAAGATGGACGCCGTGAAGCTGGTGAAGTAGGGGCCGCCGCAGGGCAAGGAGCATCGCCACCCTGAGATGTATTATGAGGGTGTCCCGAAGGGTGCCCATCTTGTAGCGGACGAGTGTGTGAAAGATGTAATATTTGAATGAACTTGCTCGTGTGATCCTGTATTATGAAAACTTGTTCATATGCGCTATGCAATGCTTGTTTGAATTTAAAATATTACCTTCTGTTCGGCTGTTTATCAAATCTAAGAGATGGCTAGTCGTCGGCTTCTGCCCCCATGCCACGAGTGCTGGGGTGTTCGGGATAAACCTGAGCACTTTTGTTCCCATTTTTGGGTCCTTCGAGGGAGGTGCTTAGCACAACGAACAAGGCAATCGGACTATAATGCTTTATCACTCTCACTTAGCCATAGAATTCTATAATTTTAAATTTTGGCGAAGCCCCTAGTATTCGGAAGGCCGAATTCGGGGCGCTATACACACCTTAAGGCGGACAAAGCCGACTCCTCGCTCTAAGCGGCATAAGTCTTTAGGGACTCAAAACCTCTCGAACAGCAACCAGTCTCTCGCCTTATCATGACAGTCAGTTTTAGCTTTCTCTACTGAGGTGCTTAGCCTAGCTGAACCGGGGCACAATCCCAGTATTTCTCCCAGTGCTACCTTAGCCGATATAGCGGAACATAAGGTACCAAAACATGGGAGCCGGGCAAACCCAACTATTGACCCAAGACATGATTCGGAGCTGATGCATATAATGCTATAAGTTCGGGGTGCCGCACTGTCGAAAGTGTTCAGAGTTCGCATGCCGTAATAAGGGGTATGCTTAAGCCCCTAGCGTATTAGCCGTACCAGAGTGTACGAATGCTGGAAGTCATGAATGAACATATATATGTATATAAAAAAGGAAGAATAAAGAATGCGATAATAGTCTAGTGCTATGCATTGTTTATTCAAAAAGGTGCGTTAAGGCAAAATGATACAAGTAGTGCAATAAGAGAAAAGTAGGACTATTTGACATGTCCCCTCCAAGGGCAAGCTGATGAGTGGTATTAAAGCAAGTATTTCACTCATTATCGTAATCCACCTGGGAGTTCCGTGGTGCGACGTAGCTTTCTGCCTCCTTGGTTGCTGCATCATGTGTTCGGCAATCATACTGCCGGACAGAGTTTCCAGAGATTAAAGTCCTGAAAAAGAGAAAAATAACAAAGCGGGAAGCCCCTAGTGCGGTTGAGCCGTGTCTTGGGGCGTGCCGTGGTCGTGCCCCCTCCCCTCCTATGCCCATGGTATTTTCAATGCGTAATTATGTACGCGCGGCACGTATTTCGCCATTTGGCTGGTACTGGGGTGGGGGCCGCATTGCTATGCGATCTCGGAACGTGCTAGGCGGTCTTGTTGCCAATTACTCCAGGCGCGCTTGAAGGTGTCTGGGTCCTTAATCGACGAACTAGTGGATTGCCTTAAGAGGCTGCTTTGCGCTTCTGCTGCGAGGGCCGCAGTGTGCTCCTCCATGCGGAGAGAGCGCTCTGTGTTTCCATTAATTGTGATGACCCCCTGAGGTCCTGGCATCTTGAGCTTGAGGTATGCATAATGCGGTACCGCATTGAATCTCGCAAATGCGGTTCGCCCGAGCAGTGCATGATAGCCACTGCGGAACGGGACTATATCGAAGATTAACTCCTCGCTTCAGAAGTTATCCGGGGATCCGAAGACCACTTCCAGTGTGACTGAGCCTGTGCAATGGGCCTCTATACCTGGTATGACACCTTTGAAGGTCATTTTTGTGGGTTTGATCCTTGAGGGGTCTATACCCATTTTGCGCACTGTGTCCTGGTAAAGCAGGTTCAGGCTGCTGCTGCCATCCATAAGGACTCGAGTGAGGTGAAATCCATCAATGATTGGGTCTAGGACCAGTGTGGCGAATCCGCCATGACGGATACTAGTGGGGTGGTCCCTGCGATCAAAGGTGATCAGACAAGAGGACCATGGGTTGAACTTTGGGGCGACTGGCTCCAACGCATATACGTCCCTCAGCGCACGCTTCCGCTCCCTCTTGGGGATGTGGGTTGTGTATATCATGTTCACCGTCCGCACTTGTAGGGGGAACCTCTTCTGTCCTCCGGTGTTCAGCTGCTGGGGCTCCTCCTCGTCATCGCTATGTGACCCCTTATCTTTGTTTTCGGCATTTAACTTGCCGGCCTGCTTGAACACCCAACAATCCCTGTTGGTGTGGTTGGCTGGCTTGTCGGGGGTGTCGTGCATTTGACATGAGCGGTCGAGTATATGGTCCAAACTGGACGGGCCCGGAGTGCTTCTTTTGAATGGCTTTTTCCGCTTACCGGGTTTAGAGCCTTTGAATCCGTCATTGACTGACGTATCCTCGGTATTGTCGCTGGTAATGCGGCGCTTGTGTTTGTTGCGACGTGACCTTCCATTCCCATCCTTGGTATCCGAAGTACCATGGTTCTTTGATATGTTATTGCTGCAAGCCAGCCAGCTGTCTTCTCCCGCACAAAAGCGGGTCATGAGGGCTGCCATAGATTTCGGCTTTTCCTGGCCAAGGTGCCGGGCGAGCCACTCGTCGCGGATGTTGTGCTTAAAAGCTGCTAAGGCCTCTGCATCCGGACAGTGGACGATTTGATTTTTCTTTGTTAGGAACCGTGTCCAGAATTGCCTAGCCGATTCCTCTGGCTGCTGAATTATGTGGCTCAGGTCATCGGCATCTGGCGGTCACACATAAGTTCCCTGGAAGTTCTCGAGGAATGCGGCTTTCAGATCTTCCCAACAGCCAATGGACTCTGCTGCCAAGCTGTTGAGCCAATGTCGAGCTGGTCCTTTGAGCTTGAGTGGGAGGTATTTGATGGCGTGTAGATCATCACTGCATGCCATGTGGATGTGCAGGAGGAAATGCTCGATCCATACCGCAGGATCTGTTGTGCCGTCGTATGATTCAATATTTACGGGTTTGAAACCCTCTAGGATTTGGTGATCCATTACTTCGTCTGTGAAGCATAGGGGGTGTGCGGCGCCTCTGTACTGGGCTATATTGCGACGCAACTCAAATGAGTCTTGCCCGCTATGTTCGGCCCGGCCGGATTTACTTTTACTGTATTCGGCGTGATGGTTATCGTCTTGCATAGTGGCGCGCCCTCGTGATCCGTAGATCGATCTTGCGTGTTTTGCTTTGTCCTCCAATACGTCTCACAGGTCTAGCGTGTTTCCCGATGCCTTGTCATTTTTATTTGAGTGGCGTCGGGGTGCGGGCTGAGTTTTTGGCTGAAATGCCTCTCTGTCGCGGCCACGAGGTGGCCGATCAGCCGCATCATATGTTGTAGATGTAGGTTTAAGTGCTTCCTCGTCCAGTCGGGGTAGCAACCTACGCTTTGGCTAACTCCTGGAGGGGCGTTCGAGTTTATATTCCTCGACCGCAAGGACTTCGGTCCATCTGTCAGCTAGCAAATCTTGATCAGCTTGAAGCTGTTGTTGCTTTTTCTTAAGGCTATTTGCCATGGCTATAAGCCGGCGCTAGAAGCGCTCTTGTTCGACGGGATCCTCAGGCACGATGAATTCGTCATCGTCGAGGCTTGCCTCGTCTTCGGAGGGAGGCATGTAATTATCATCCTCCGCCTCTCCATCTGCCGCTCTCTCGGGAGGGTTGGCTTCTCCATCCTCCTGCCCTAAATCTTGCTGGAGGGGACTGTTGTCGTCTTTGGCACTGTCCGGAGTGGTATTATCCCTTGTGCCGGTGTCACCGCTTTTTCTTTGGCGAGACTTAGAGCGGCGCCGCTGACGTCGGCGCTTGGGTTGCTTCTTGGAGGGGTCATCCTCCGTTGTCTCGTCGCCATTGCCTACTTTGGGTGTGTCCACCATGTATATATCGTATGATGAGGTGGTTGTCCAGTGCCCTCTGGGCAGTGGTTCCTCTTCATCTCCCGCATCGTCGTCCATACCGTCGATGTCTTCGGAGTCAAAGTCGAGCATGTCGGTTAAGTCGTCGATAGTGGCTACTAAGTGGGTGGTGGGTGGACGGCGAATTTATTCGTCATCCGTATCCCAATCCTTCCGGGCATAGTTCGGCCAGGATTCTCCTGACAAGGAGAGAGACCTTAATGAGTTCAGTATGTCGCCGAAGGGCGAGTGCTAAAAAATATCTGCGGAGGTAAACTCCATGATCAGCACCCAATCGGATTTGATAGGCACGGGCGCAGGCGGTTCGGAGTCCGTGGTCGGGGAGGAATTCGGGATTTCGGCGTCACGGCTCTCATGAAGGGTAAGGTCGATACTCGGCTCGATCGCCGATGAAAGTGTGGCCTCCGTGGCAGGGTCTATCCACCCGTCCGTGGATGGCGCAACTGGTTCTGAATTGAGGGTCGGAGCGGCTGCCGGTGCGATCTCCTCAACACTGTCTGATGGTAGAGCTAAATCATACTCATCGTGACCGTGTGGCGTACAAGGCAGGGGCTCGAATCCGTCGAAGATCAAGTCTCCGCAGATATCGGCCGTGTAGTTTAAGCTTCCAAACCTGACCTGGTGGCCAGGGGCGTAACTCTCGATCTGCTCCAGATGGCCAAGCGAGTTGGCCCGCAGTGCGAAGCCGCCGAACACAAAGATCTGTCCGGGGAGAAAAGTCTCACCCTGGACTGCATCGCTATCGATGATCGTAGGAGCCATCAAGCCTAGCGGTGATGACACAGAGGAACTCTCAATGAAAGCACCAATGTTGGTGTCAAAACCGGCGGATCTCGGGTAGGGGGTCCCGAACTGTGCATCTAAGGCGGATGGTAACAGGAGGCAGGGGACACGATGTTTTACCCAGGTTCGGGCCCTCTTGATGGAGGTAAAACCCTACGTCCTGCTTGATTTTTTCTTGATAGTATGAGTGGTACAAGAGTTGATCTACCACGAGATCGGAGAGGCTAAACCCTAGAAGCTAGCCTATGGCATGATTGTATGTTGTCCTACGGACTAAAACCCTCCTGTTTATATAGACACCGGAGGGGGCTAGGGTTACACAAGGTCGGTTACAAAGGAGGAGATATACATATCCGTATTGCCTAGCTCGCCTTCCACGCCAAGTAGAGTCCCATCCGGACACGGGACGAAGTCTTCAATCTTGTTTCTTCATAGTCCAACAATCCGGCCAAAGGATATAGTCCAGCTGTCCGGATACCCCCTTATCCAGGACTCCCTCAGTGTGCATCCAACTCGCTTGCTCATGAATACCTAGGGCATTTTGAGGAAGCCCATCATTGGAATATACAAGCCAAGTTCGATAATGTAAAATTCCCATTATTATATGAAAGTGATAACATAGGAGACTCTCTATCATGAATATCATGGTGCTACTTTGAAGCACAAGTGTGGTAAAAGGATAGTACCATTGCCCCTTCTCTCTTTTTCTCTCATTTGTTGGGGCTTCTTTGGCCTCTTTTATTTATTTATTTTGTCCAGAGTCTCATCCCGACTTATGGGGGAATCATAGTCTCCATCATCCTTTCCTCACTGGGACAATGCTCTAATAATGATGATAATCACACTTTTATTTACTTACAACTCGAGAATTAGAACTCAATACTTAGAACAAGATATGACTCTATATGAATGCCTCCGGCGGTGTACCGGGACGTGCAATGACTCATGAGTGACATGTATGAAAGAATTATGAACGGTGGCTTTGCCACAAATACGATGTCAACTACATGATCATGCTAAGCAATATGGCAATGATGGAGCGTGTCATAATAAACAGAACGGTGGAAAGTTGCATGGCAATATATCTCGGAATGGTTATGGAAATGCCATAATAGGTAGGTATGGTGGCTGTTTTGAGGAACGTATATGGTGGGTGTATGATACCGACGAAAGGTGTGCGGTATTAGAGAGACTAGCAAAGGTGGAAGGAAGAAGAGTGCGTATAATCCATTGACTCAACATTAGTCATAAAGAACTCATATACTTATTGCAAAAATCTACAAGTCATCAAAGCAAAGTATTACGCGCATCCTCCTAGGGGGATATATTGGTAGGAAAAGACCATCGCTCGTCCCCGACCGCCACTCATAAGGAAGACAATCAAAAAAATAAATCATGCTCCGACTTCATCACATAACGGTTCACCATACGTGCATGCTACGAGAATCACAAACTTTAACACAAGTATTTCTCAAATTCACAACTACTCTACTAGCACAACTTTAATATCACCATCTTCATATCTCAAAACAATTATCAAGCATCAAACTTCTCATAGTATTCAACACACCCATAAGAAAGTTTTACTAATCTTGCATACCAAGCATATTATGATTATTTAAGCGAATTACCATGATATTTAAGACTCTCAAAATAATCTAAGTGAAGCATGAGATATCAATAGTTTCTATAAAACAAATCCACCACCGTGCTCTAAAAATATAAGTGAAGTACTAGAGCAAAATTATATAACTCAAAAGATATAAGCGAAGCACATAGAGTATTCTAACAAATTCCAAATCATGTATGGCTCTCTCAAAAGGTGTGTACAGCAAGGATGATTGTGGTAAACTAAAAAGCAAAGACTCAAATCATACAAGACGCTCCAAGCAAAACACATATCATGTGGTGAATAAAAATATAGCTCCAAGTAAAGTTACCAATAGAAGTAGATGAAAGAGGGGATGCCTTCCGGGGAATCCCCAAGATTTGGATTTTAGGTGTCCTTAGATTATCTAGGGGTGCCATGGGCATCCCCAAGCTTAGGCTCTTGCCACTCCTTGTTCCATAATCCATCAAATCTTTACCCAAAAACTTGAAAACTTCACAACACAAACTCAAAGTAGAAAATCTCGTGAGCTCCGTTAGCGAAAGAAAACAAAATACCACTTCAAGGTACTGTAATGAACTCATTATTTATTTATATTGGTGTTAAACCTAATTTATTCCAACTTCTCTATGGTTTATAAACTATTATACTAGCCATAGATTCATCAAAATAAGCAAACAACACACGAAAAACAGAATCTGTCAAAAATAGAACAGTCTGTAGTAATCTGTAGCTAGCACAAGATATGGAACCCCAAAAATACTAAAATAAATTTATGGACGTGAGGGATTTATCTATTAATCATCTGCAAAAAGAATTAACTAAATAGCACTTTCCAAATAAAAATGACAGCAGTTCTCATGATCGCTAAAGTTTCTGTTTTTTACAGCAAGATAGCAAGATTTTCCCCAAGTCTTCCCAACGGTTCTACTTGGCACAAACACTAATTAAACACGAAAAACACAACAAAAATAGAGGCTAGATAAATTACTTATTACTAAACAGGAACAAAAAGCAAGGAATAAAAATAAAATTGGGTTGCCTCCCAACAAGCACTATCGTTTAACGCCCCTAGCTAGGCATAAAAAGCAAGGATAGATCTAGGTATTGCCATCTTTGGTAGGAAATCCATAAGTGGATCTCATAATAGATTCATAAGGTAATTTGGAAAGTGTTCCATGCCTTTCCTTAATGGAAATTGGAATCTAATATTTCCTTCCTTCATATCAATAATTGCACCAATCATTCTAAGGAAAGGTCTACCAAGAATAATAGGACATGAAGGATTGCAATCTATGTCAAGAACAATAAAATCTACGGGCACATAATTCCTATTTGCAAAAATAAGAACATCATTTATTCTTCCCATAGGTTTCTTAATAGTGGAATCTGCAAGGTGCAAGTTTAAAGAGCAATCATCAAAATCACAGAAACCTAACAAATCACACAAAGTCTTTGGAATCGTGGAAACACTAGCACCCAAATCACACAAAGCATAGAACTCATGATCTTTAATTTTAATTTTAATAGCTGGTTCCCACTCATCATAAAGTTTTCTTGGGATAGAAACTTCCAACTCAAGTTTTTCTTCATAAGATTGCATCAAGGCATCAACGATATGTTTAGTAAATGCTTTATTTTGACTATAAGCATGAGGAGAATTTAGCAAGGATTGCAACAAGGAAACACAACCAATAAAAGAGCAATTTTCATAATTAAATTCCTTGAAATCCATAATAGTGTGTTTATTAGTATCTAGGGTATTCATTTCTTCAATCCCACTTTCATCAAATTTAACATCAAGATCTAAAAACTCTGAATTTTTGGAATGCCTTCTAGGTAAAGGTGGATCATAATCAGTCCCATCATTATCAAGATTCATATTGCAAAACAAATATTTAATGGGGGACACATCAATAAATTTTAGATCTTCATCTTTATTTTCATAGGAACTAGAAGAACACGCTCTTATAAAGGCATCTTTCTTAGCACGCATCCTAGCGGTTCTTTCTTTGCACTCATCAATGGAAATTCTCATGGCTTTGAGAGACTCATTGATATCATGCTTAGGAGGAATAGATCTAAGCTTTAAAGAATCAACATCAAGAGAAATTCTATCAACATTCCTAGCCAAATCATCAATCTTAAGCAATTTTTCTTCAATCAAAGCATTGAAATTCTTTTGTGAAGTAATAAATTATTTAATATTAGATTCAAAATCAGAGGGTATCTTATTAAAATTTCCATAAGCATTGTTGCAGGAATTACCATAATTATTTGAGGAATTACTAGGATAAGGCCTAGGATTAAAGTTTCCTCTATACACGTTGTTACCAAAATTATTCCTACCAACAAAATTCACGTCCAAAGATTCATTATTATTCTCAATCAAAGTAGAAAAAGGCATATCATTAGGATCAGAAGAAACACTTTTATTAGCAAATAATTTCATAAGTTCATCCATCTTTCCACTCAAAACATTAATTTCTTCTATCGCATGCACTTTTTTATTAGAAGATCTTTCAGTATGCCATTGAGAATAATTAACCATAATATTATCTAGGAGTTTAGTAGCTTCTCCTAAAGTGATTTCCATAAAAGTGCCTCCAACGGCCGAATCTAAAAGATTTCTAGAAGCAAAATTCAATCCGGCATAAAAGTTTTGTATAATCATCCACAAATTCAAACCATGAGTAGGGCAATTACATATCATTAATTTCATCCTCTCCCAAGGTTGTGCAACATCTTCATGATGAAGTTACTTAAAATTCATAATATAGTTTCTAAGAGAGATGATCTTAGCAAGAGGAAAATACTTAGAGATAAAAGCATCTTTGCACTTGTTCCAAGAATCAATACTATTTTTAGGCAAACATGAAAACCAAGCTTTAGCACAATCTCTAAGGGAAAAAGGAAATAGCTTCAATTTAACAATATCATTGTCCACATCTTTCTTATTTTGCATATCACATAAATCAACGAAGCTATTTAGATGGGTAGCGGTATCTTCACTAGGAAGGCCGGAAAACGGATCTTTCATGACAAGATTCAGCAAAGCGGCATTAATTTCACAAGATTCAGCATCGGTAAGAGGAGCAATCGGAGTGCTAATAAAATAATTGTTGTTTGTATTGGTAAAGTCACACAATTTAGTGTTATCTTGAGCCATCCTGACAAGCAAGCAATCCAACACACAAGCAAACAAAAGGCAAACTGGCAAAAAGAGGCAAATACAGAAAGAGAGGGAGGATAGAGAGAGGGAAAGGGCGAATAAAACGGCAAGGCTGAAGTGGGGGAGAGGAAAACGAGAGGCAAATGGCAAATAATGTAATGCGAGAGATAAGGGTATGTGATGGGTACTTGGTATGTTGACTTTTGCGTAGACTCCCCGGCAACGGCGCCAGAAATCTTCTTGCTACCTCTTGAGTACTGCGTTGGATTTCCTTGAAGAGGAAAGGATGATGCAGCAAAGTAGCGTAAGTATTTCCCTCAGTTTTTGAGAACCAAGGTATCAATCCAGTAGGAGGCTACACGCGAGTCCCTCGTACCTGCACAAAACAAATAACTCCTCGCAACCAACGCGATAAGGGGGTGTCAATCCCTTCTCGGTCACTCACGAGAGTGAGATCTGATAGATATGATAAGGTAATATTTTTTTGGTAATTTTGTGATAAAGATGCAAAGTAAAATAAAAGAAAAGTAAAAAGCAAAGTAAATAAATAAGTATAGGAAGATTAATATGATGAAGATAGACCCGGGGGCCATAGGTTTCACTAGTGGCTTCTCTCAAGAGCATAAGTATTTTATGGTGGGTGAACGAATTACTGTTGAGCAATTGACGGAATTGAGCATAGTTATGAGAGTATCTAGGTATGATCATGTATATAGGCATCATGTCCGAGACAAGTAAACCGACTCCTGCCTGCATCTACTACTATTACTCCACTCATCGACCGTTATCCAGCATGCATCTAGAGTATTAAGTTCATGGAAATAGAGTAACGCCTTAAGCAAGATGATATGATGTAGAGGGATAAATTCATGCAATATGATAAAAAAAAAACCATCTTTTTATCCTCGATGGCAACAATACAATACGTGCCTTGCTGCCCCTACTGTCACTGGGAAAGGACACCGCAAGATTGAACCCAAAGCTAAGCACTTCTCCCATTGCAAGAAAGATCAATCTAGTAGGCCAAACCAAACTGATAATTCGAAGAGACTTGCAAAGATAACCAATCATACATAAAAGAATTCAGAGAAGATTCAAATATTGTCCATAGATAATCTTGATCATAAACCCACAATTCATCGGTCTCAACAAACACACCACAAAAAGAAGATTACATCAAATAGATCTCCACAAGAGAGGGGGAGAACTTTGTATTGAGATCCAAAAAGAGAGAAGAAGCCATCTAGCTAATAACTATGGACCCAAAGGTCTGTGGTAAACTACTCACACTTCATCGGAGAGGCTATGGTGTTGATGTAGAAGCCCTCCGTGATGCATACCCGTTTCGGCGGAGCTCCGAAACAGGCCCCAAGATGGGATCTCATGGATACAGAAAGTTGCGGCGGTGGAATTAGGTTTTTGGCTCCGTATCTGATCGTTTGTGGGTACGTACGTATATATAGGAGGAAGGAGTACGTCGGTGGAGCAACAGGGGGCCCACGAGGGTGGAGGGCGCGCTTGGGGGGTAGGCGCGCGCCCCTTCCTCGTGGCCTCCTCCTTTGTTTCTTGACGTAGGGCCCAAGTCTCCTGGATCACGTTCGTTGAGAAAATAACGTTCCCGAAGGTTTCATTCCGTTTGGACTCCGTTTGATATTCCTTTTCTTCGAAACCATAAAATAGGCAAAAAAAACAACAATTCTGGGCTGGGCCTCTGGTTAATTGGTTAGTCCCAAAAGTAATATAAAAGTGGATAATAAAGCCCAATAATGTCCAAAACAGTAGATAATATAACATGGAGCAATCAAAAATTATAGATACGTTGGAGACATATCATATATCTACTTGATGAAACATAAGTCTGAAACATTTGAAAACTTCAAAGAATTTCAGAGTGAAGTGGAAAATCTTCATAACAAGAAAAGAGAATTTCTACGATCTGATTGTGGACAAGAATATTTGAGTTACGAGTTTGGTCTTCATTTGAAACAATGCAGAATAGTTTCACAACTCATGCCACCTGGAACACCACAGCGTAATGGTGTGTCCGAACATCGTAACCGCACTTTATTAGATATGATGCGATCTATGATGTCTCTTACTGATTTACCGCTATCGTTTTGGGGTTATGCTTTAGAGACGGCTGCATTCATGTTAAATAGGGCACCATCGAAATCCGTAGAGACGACCCCTTGTGAACTGTGGCTTCACAAAAAACCCAAGTTGTCGTTTCTTAAACTTTGGGGATGCGATGCTTATTTGAAAAAGCTTCAACATGATAAGCTCGAACCCAAATCGGAGAAATGTGTCTTCATAGGATACCCAAAAGAGACTGTTCGGTACACCTTCTATCACAGATCCGAAGGCAAGATATTCGTTGCTAAGAATGGGTCCTTTCTAGAGAAGGAGTTTCTCTCGAAAGAACTGAGTGGGAGGAAAGTAGAACTTGATGAGGTAACTGTACCTGCTCCCTTATTGGAAAGTAGTGCATCACATAAATCAGTTCCAGTGATTCCTACACCAGTAAGTGAGGAAGCTAATGATGATGATCATGAAACTTCTGATCAAGTTACTATCGAACCTCATAGGTCAACCAGAGTAACATCCGTACCAAAGTGGTACGGTAATCCTGTTCTGGAGGTCATGTTACTAGACCATGACGAACGTATGAACTATGAGGAAGCGATGATGAGCCAAGATTCCGCGAAATGGCTTGAGGCCATGAAATCTGAGATGGGATCCATGTATGAGAACAAAGTGTGGACTTTGGTTGAGTTGCCCGATGATCGGCAAGCCATAGAGAATAAATGGATCTTCAAGAAGAAGACTAACGCTGCTGGTAGTGTTACTGTCTACAAAGCATGACTTGTTGCGAAAGGTTTTCGACAAGTTCAAGGAGTTGACTACGATGAGACCTTCTCACCGGTAGTGATGCTTAAGTCCGTCCGAATCATGTTAGCAATTGCCGCATTTTATGATTATGAAATTTGGAAAATGGATGTCAAAACTGCGTTCCTTAATGGATATCTTAAAGAAGAGTTGTATATGATGCAACCAGAAGGTTTTGTCGATCCCAAATGTGCTAACAAAGTGTGTAAGCTTCACCGATCCATTTATGAATTGGTGCAAGCATCTCGGAGTTGGAATATACGCTTTGATAGTGTGATCAAAGCATATGATTTTATACAGACTTTTGGAGAAGCCTGTATTTACAAGAAAGTGAGTGGGAGCTCTATAACTTTCTGATATTATATGTGGATGACATATTGTTGATCGAAAATGATACTGAATTTCTGAATAGCATAAAAGGATACTTGAATAAGAATTTTTTAATGAAAGTCCTCGGTGAAGCTGTGATAACCCACAAGTATAGGGGATCGCAACAATTTTCGAGGGTAGAGTATTCAACCCTAATTTATTGATTCTACACAAGGGGAGCCAAAGAATATTATCAAGTATTAGCAGCTTTGTTGTCAATTCAACCACACCTAGAAACTTAATATCTCCAGCAAAGTATTTAGTAGCAAAGTAATATGATAGTAGTGGTAACGGTAGCAAAAGTAACATTTTTTGTTTTATAGTGATTGTAATAGTACCAACGGAAAAGTAAATAAGCGAAGAACAATATATGAAAAGCTCGTAGGCATTGGATCAGTGATGGAGAATTCTGTCGGATGCGATCAATCATGCAACAGTTATAACATAGGGTGACACAGAATTAGCTCCAGTTCATCAATGTAATGTAGGCATGTATTCCAAATATAGTCATACATGCTTATGGAAAAGAACTTGCATGCCATCTTTTGTCCTACCCTCCCGTGGCAGCGGGGTCCTATTGGAAACTAAGGGATATTAAGGCCTCCTTTTAATAGAGTACCGGACCAAAGCATTCACACATAGTGAATACATGAACTCCTCAACCTATGGTCATCACTGGTAAGTATCCCGATTATTATCACTTCGAGGTTAACAGATCATAACACATAATAGGTGACTATAGACTTGCAAGATAGGATCAAGAACTCTCATATATTCATGAAAACATAATAGGTTCAGATCTGAAATCATGGCACTCGGGCCGTAGTGACCAGCATTAAGCATAGCAAAGTCATAGAAACATCAATCTCAGAACATAGTGGATACTAGGGATCAAACCCTAACAAAACTAACTCGATTACATGAAAAATCTCATCCAACGCATCACCGTCCAACAAGCCTACGATGGAATTACTCACGCACAACGGTGAGCATCATGAAATTGGTGATGGAGGAAGGTTGATGATGATGATGGCGACGGATTCCCCTCTCCGGAGCCCCGAACAGACTCCAGATCAGCCCTCCCGAGAGAGTTTAGGGCTTGGCGACGGCTACGTATCGTAAAACGCAATGAATCCTTCTCCCTAGTTTTTTTCTCCCCGAAAGTGAATATATGGAGTCAAGATGGACATCAGTGGAGCGTCAGGGGGGGGCACGAGGCAGGGGGCGCGCTCCCCACCCTCGTGGACTAGGTGTGGGCCCTCTGACGTGGATCGTGTCGCCAATATTTTTTATATATTCCAAAAATAATTCCGTTGATTTTCAGGTCATTTCAAGAACTTTTATTTCTGCATAAAAATAACACCATGGCAATTCTGCTGAAAACAGCGCCAGTCCGGGTTAGTTCCATTCGAATTATGCAAGTTAGAGTCAAAAACAAGGGCAAAGTGTTTGGAAAAGTAGATACAACAGAGGCGTATCAACTCCCCCAAGCTTAAACCTTTGCTTGTCCTCAAGAAATTCAGTTGATAAACTAAAAGTGATAAAGAAAAACTTTTACAAACTCTGTTTGCTCTGGTTGTTGTAAATATGTAAAGCCAACATTCAAGTTTTCAGCAAAGATTATGAACTAACCATATTCACAATAACATTTAGGTCTCATGTTTAGTCATATCAAGGGCATAATCAACCAGCGAGCAATAATAATAAATCTCGGATGACAACACTTTCTCAAAACAATCATAATATGATATAACAAGATGGTATCTCGCTAGCCCTTTCTGAGACCGCAAACATAAATGCAGAGCACCTTTAAAGATCAAGGACTAGGTAGAAATTGTAATTCATGGTAAAAGAGATCCAGTCAAGTCATACTCAATGTAAAGTAACGATAATACATGCAAATGACAGTGGTGCTCTCCAACTGGTGCTTTTTAATAAGGGGATGATGACTCAACATAAAAGTAAATAGATAGGCCCTTCGCAGAGGGAAGCAGGGATTTGTAGAGGTGCCACAGCTCAGTTTTGAAATAGAGATGAATAATATTTTGAGCGGTATACTTTCATTGTCAACATAACAACCGAGAGATCTCGATATCTTCCATGCTACACACATTATAGGCGGTTCCCAAGCAGAATGGTAAAGTTTATACTCCCCCACCACCAACAAGCATCAATCCATGGCTTGCCCGAAACAACGGGTGCCTCCAACTAACAACAATCCTGGGGGAGTTTTGTTTGCAATTATTTTGATTTGATTTGAGCATGGGACTGTGCATCCTGGTGACCAGCCATTTTCTCATGAATGAGGAGCGGAGTCCACTCCTCTTGAGAATAACCCGCCTAGCATGGAAGAACAGACAACCCTAGTTGATACATGAGCTATTCGAGCATACAAAACAGAATGTTTATTTGAAGGTTTAGAGTTTGGCACATACAAATTTACTTGGAACGGCAGGTAGATACCGTATATAGGAAGGTAGGTGGACTCATATGGAATAACTTTGGGGTTTATGGAGTTGGATGCACAAGCATTATTCCCGCTTAGTACAAGTGAAGGCTAGAAAGAGACTGGGAAGCGACCAGCTAGAGAGCGACAACAGTCATGAACATGCATTAAAATTAATCAACACCGAATGCAAGCATGAGTAGGATATAATTCACCATGAATATAAGTATCGTGGAGGCTATGTTGATTTTGTTTCAACTACATGCGTGAACATGTGCCAAGTCAAGCCACTCGAATCATTCAAAGGAGGATACCACCCTATCATACCACATCACAACCATTTTAATAGCATGTTGGCACGCAAGGTAAACCATTATAAACTCCTAGCTAATTAAGCATGGCATAAGCACCTATAATCTCTAATTGTCATTGCAAATATGTTTCATTCATAATAGGCTGAATCAGGAACGATGAACTAATCATATTTACAAAAAACAAGATAGGTCGAGTTCACACCAGCTTTTCTCACCTCAATCAATTCATCATATATAGTCATTATTGCCTTTCACTTGCATGACCAAACGGTGTGGATAATAATAATAGTGCACGTGCATTGGACTAAGCTGGAATCTGCAAGCATTCAATTCAAGAGAGAAGACAAGGTAATATGGGCTCTCTTTTAGATCAACAATAATGCATATGAGAGCCACTTAACATTTTCATTATGGTCTTCTCCTCTCGACCCCCAAAGGAAAGAAAGGAAACAGAACTATTTACACGGGAAAGCTCCCAACAAGCAAAAGAAGAACGAGAAATCTATTTGGGTTATATTTTTAATTACTAGTACTACAGGCATGGAAAATAAACTAGCTAAAAGCTACAACTAATATTTTTTGGTTTTTCTTAAGGTTTTCCAAACACACAAAAATAAAGCTTAAAAAAATTAAACTAGCATGGATGATACAATGAAAAAGTATGAGCATCGACAATTGGCATGAGTGTGTGACCATGAATGTAATGTCAGTGAGAAATACGTACTCCCCCAAGCTTAGGCTTTTGGCCTAAGTTGGTCTATGCCCATGGATCAAAACTGTAGCTGGGGTCGTATTGAGAAGGGTCCTTAGATTGCCACTGGCTGGCGATCTCCTTCGGATTCCACTGATAAACAGACTGACGGTGAGGATCTGATGGTGGCTCCGGCTCTGCAGCTGACATCTAGCTCCGGTAGGCATGAATGGCCTCCGGCAGAACAAGGTACATGTCCAAAAATATGTTGAACAAAGAGGACGCATGCAAGGTAATAAACCCATAATATTTTTTGTTAAATATCAATTTATATTTGAGTATCTTATTCTTATCCTTAACAATAAACTCATGTGCTACCATACTCTTATAACCTAGAACAACAGGAGGTAGCAACTTTTCCTCTTTCTCATAATGCCTGATAGGTGTGTTAAAGTGTGCAGCAAGGCGCGAGGCAAAGATGCCTCTGAGGACAGGGCCCTTAGTATGGTTCAGATTTAACCGTTTAGCAACAATAGCACCTAAACTGAAAGTAGTATCATGAAACAAGGCATGGCGCAAAATAATAATACCAGGGGCACTAAGGTTTCCACAGTTCCCGCGACCAATTAAGCATCTACTAGCAAATATTGCAAAGTAACGTAGAACAGGAAAATGTATGCTAGTGATTCTTGCATCGGAAACTTTCCTCATTTCCCCTACAGCAATCATATCAATAAATCCCTCCACATCATTACGATGTGGTTCCTCTATGCTGCCCTCAAAGGGTATCAAACAGACCCGGCAAAAATCAAAAAGTGACATCTCCTTATGCTCATCATATAAATAAAATTCCACCGAAGGTGGTGATCTCCTAGCATGGAAATGAAAATTTTGCACACAGATATTGGTGAGTAAGAGATACTATTCACGCTGGTCGTGGAGGAAGGCGGTGAGGCCTGCATTCTCAGCCAAATGATAAAAATCTTCATGAATCCCGGCTTCTCTCAAGAACTCATCACAAGGCCATTCGCATGGCCGAACCTCCGCAGTACGAGGGAGATTATACTTGGGCTTCCTGTTCTCTTCACTTTGCTTATCCTTCGAGCTTCGGCTCGATGAGCCCCTCAAAAATCTCTTCATCTTTTTCTGAAAATTTCTGAAATTTTTAGTAACTTAAAATAAAAGTGAACCAAACTCAACAAGATAGATAGCAACTACTCTTACAAGTGCCTAGAGGCCATATCATGCATTAAAACTACTTTTGACCACATAAATTTGACATGCAAGCTCAAGAACAGGGTCACCTAAGCAGCAAAAATTTGCAATAAATAAAGCACTAGAACAAAGACTAATTGGACCATTGGAGGAGTCACATACCAAAGAATGACCCCCAAAGCAGTTTTGGGAAAGGAGCTTTGAGCAAGGAGATCGAAAATGGCAGCAAAATGAGCAAGAACTCGGGTTTGAGCTGGCTAGTGATTTTTTCCGGATCAAGAAGAAGTGTGTGGGTGCAAGGATAAGTGGAGGGGACCCACGTGGGGTCCATGAGGCAGGGGGCGTGCCCAGGGGGGTGGGCGCACCCTCCACCCTCGCGGGCACGTGGCTGCTCCCCATGTTGTGTTCTTAGTGCCTAAAATCCTCAAATATTCTAGAAAAATCATATTTCATTTTCAGGGCATTTGGAGAACTTTTATTTTTGGGATATTTTTCTTTGCAAGGATAATTCAGAAAACAGACAGAAAATACTATTTTTGCTTTATTTAATATAAATAACAGAAAGTAAAAAGAGGGTACACAGAGTTGTGTTTTCTAACTTCATCCATCTCATGCTCATCAAAAGAAATCCATTAACAAGGTTGATCAAGTCTTGTTAACAAACTCTTTTCGAATAACATGAAACCGGAGAATTTTCGAATAACACTAGGTTACCTCAACGGGGATATGCACATCCCCAACAATAAGAATATCATATTTCTTCTTGACAGTAGGAAGAGGAAATTCAAAACCTCCAATAGTGATTGTTGAAAATTTTCCAATAGAATTGATACTGTGGACTTGAGGTTGTTTCCTCAGAAAGTGTACCGTATGCTCATTACCATTAACATTAAAAGTGACATTACCTTTGTTGCAATCAATAACAGCCCCTGCAGTATTCAAAAAGGGTCTACCAAGGATAATCGACATACTATCGTCCTTGGGAATATCAAGAATAACAAAGTCCGTTAAAATAGTAATGTTTGCAACCACAATAGGCACATCCTCACAAATACCGACATGTATAGCAGTTGATTTATCAGCCATTTGCAAAGATATTTCAGTAGGCATCAACTTATTCAAATCAAGTCTACGATATAAAGAGAGAGGCATAACACTAACACCGACTCCAAGATCACATAAAGCAGTTTTAACATAGTTTCTTTCAATGGAGCATGGTATAGTTGGTACTCCTGGATCTCCAAGTTTCTTTGGTATTCCACCCTTAAAGGTGTAATTAGCAAGCATCATGGAAATTTCAGCTTATGGTATCTTTCTTTTATTAGTAACAATATCCTTCGTGTATTTAGCATAAGGGTTCATTTTAAGCATATCAGTCAAACGCATACGCAAAAAGATAGGTCTAATCATTTCAGCAAAGCGCTCAAAATCCTCATCATCCTTTTTCTTGGACGGTTTAGGAGGAAAAGGCATGGGTTTCTGAACCCATGGTTCTCTTTCCTTACCGTGCTTCCTAGCAACAAAGTCTATCTTATCATAACGTTGATTCTTTGATTGTGGGTTATCAAGATCAACAGCAGGTTCAATTTTTACATCATTATTATTGCTAGGTTGAGAATCAACATGAGTATCATCATTAACATTATCACTAGGTTCATGTTCATTACCAGATTGTGTTTCAGCATCAGAAACAGAAATATCATTGGGATTCTCAGGTGTGTCAATAACAGGTTCACTAGAAGCATGCAAAGTCCTATCATTTTTCTTCTTCTTCTTAGAAGAACTAGGTGTATCAGCATTAGCTCTCTGAGAATCTTGCTCAATTATCTTGGGGTGGCCCTCGGGATACAAAGGTTCCTGAGTCATTTTACGCCCTCTAGTCATAACTCTAACAACATTATCATTCTTATTATTATTTAATTCATTGAGAAAATCATTCAGAGCTGTAAGTACTTGTTCTACTTGAGTGGTAACCATAGAAGCATGTTTACTAATAAGTTTAAGTTCACCTTTAACACTAGCCATATAATCACTCAAGTGTTCAAGCATATCAACATTGTGTTTCAATTGTCTACCAACATAAGCATTGAAGTCATCTTGTTTAACCATAAAGTCATCAAACTCATCCAAGCATTGGCTAGCAAACTTAATAAATGAGATTTTGCATTTATCAAATATATAGAGAGAATTTACCTTTACTACATGTGTTGGGTTATCATGACCATGTATTTCTTCAATAGGTGGTAAATTCTTAACATCTTCAGCTTTAATACCTTTTTCTTTCATAGATTTCTTTGCCTCTTGCATATCTTCAGGACTGAGAAATAGAATACCCCTTTTCTTCGGAGTTGTCTTAGGAGTTGATTCAGGAAGTGTCCAATTATTTTCATTAGTCAACATATTATTCAATAGCAATTCAGCTTGATCAACAGTTCTTTCCCTGAAAACACGACCAGCACAACTATCCAGGTAATCTTCGGAAGCATCGGTTAGTCCATTATAAAAGATATCAATTATTTCATTTTTCTTGAGAGGATGATCAGGCAAATCATTAAGTAATCGGAGAAGCCTCCCCCAAGCTTGTGGGAGACTCTCTTCTTCAATTTGCACAAAATTATATATTTCCCTTAAAGCAGCTTGTTTCTTATGAGCGGGGAAATATTTAGCAGAGAAGTAATAAATCATATCCTAGGGACTACGCACAGAACCACGATCAAGAGAATTAAATCATGTCTTAGCATCACCCTTTAATGAGAACGGAAACAACTTAACGATAAAGTAATAGCGAGTTTTCTCATCATGAGTAAACAAGGTGGCTATATCATTTAATTTAGTAAGATGTGCCACAAAGTTTCAGATTCATAGCCATAAAAAGGATCAGATTCAACCAAAGTAATTAACTCAGGATCGACAGAGAAATCATAATCCTTATCAGTAATAAAGATAGGTGAAGTAGCAAAAGCAGGGTCATATTTCATTCTAGCATTCAAAGACTTTTCTTTAAGATTGGCTAATAATTTCTTAAGATCAGATCTATCATTGCAAGGAAGAAAGTCTCTAGCAGTTTCTTAATCCATAACATAACCCTCAAGAACAACAGGCAATTCATATCTAGGGGGAATCTTCATCATCACTTTCATCAATATTATAAGTTTCAATAATTTCATTCTCTCTAGCCCTAGCAAGTTGTACATCAAGAAATTCACCTAATGGCACAGTATTATCAAGCATAGAAGTAGTTTCATCATAAGTATCATGTAAAGCAAAAGTGGCATCATCAATAACATGCGACATATCAGAATGAATAGCAGGCGTAGGTGTCGCAAGTTTACTCAAAACAGAAGGTGAATCAAGTGCAGAGCTAGATGGCAGTTCCTTACCTCCCCTCATAGTTGAGGGAAAAATCTTGGTTCTTTGATCTTTCAAGTTCTTCATAGTGATCCGAAGTGACTCAAAGAATAGAGTTGTGCTCCCTGGCAACGGCGCCAGAAAATAGTCTTGATAACCCACAAGTATAGGGGATCGCAACAGTTTTTGAGGGTAGAGTATTCAACCCAACTTTATTGATTCGACACAAGGGGAGCCAAAGAATATTCCCAAGTATTAGCAGCTGAGTTGTCAATTCAACCACACCTGGAAACTTAATATCTGCAACAAAGTATTTAGTAGCAAAGTAATATGATAGTAGTGGTAACGGTAGCAAAAGTAATATTTTTGGTTTTATAGTGATTGTAACAGTAGCAACAGAAAAGTAAATAAGCGAAGAACAATATATGAAAAGCTCGTAAGCATTGGATCAGTGATGGAGAATTATGTCGGATGCGATCAATCATGCAACGGTTATAACATAGGGTGACACAGAACTAGCTCCAGTTCATCAATGTAATGTAGGCATGTATTCCGAATATAGTCATACATGCTTATGGAAAAGAACTTGCATGACATCTTTTGTCCTACCCTCCCGTGGCAGCGGGGTCCTATTGGAAACTAAGGGATATTAAGGCCTCCTTTTAATAGAGTACCGGACCGAAGCATTAACACATAGTGAATACATGAACTCCTCAAACTATGGTCATCACTGGTAATATCCCGATTATTGTCACTTCTGGGTTAACGGATCATAACACATAATAGGTGACTATAGACTTGCAAGATAGGATCAATAACTCTCATATATTCATGAAAACATAATAGGTTCAGATCTGAAATCATGGCACTCGGGCCCTAGTGACAAGCATTAAGCATAGCAAAGTCATAGCAACATCAATCTCAGAACATAGTGGATACTAGGGATCAAACCCTAACAAAACTAACTCGATTACATGATAAATCTCATCCAACCCATCACCGTCCAGCAAGCCTACGATGGAATTACTCATGCACGACGGTGAGCATCATGAAATGGGTGATGGAGGAAGGTTTATGATGACGATGGCGACGGATTCCCCTCTTCGGAGCCCCGAACGGACTCCAAATCAGCCCTCCCGACAGAGTTTAGGGCTTGGCAGCGGCTCCGTATCGTAAAACGCGATGAATCCTTCTCCCTAGTTTTTTCTCCCCAAAAGTGAATATATGGAGTTAAGATGGACGTCAGTGGAGGGTCAGGGGGGCCACGAGGCAGGGGGGGCGCCCAGGGGGTAGGTGCGCCCCCACCCTCGTGGACAGGGTGTGGGCCCCTGACATAGATCTTTTCGCCAATATTTTTATATATTCCAAAAATAATATCCGTTAATTTTCAGGTCATTCCGAGAACTTTTATTTCTGCACAAAAATAACACCATGGCAATTCTACTGAAAATAGTGTCACTCCGATTTAGTCCCATTCAAATTATGCAAGTTAGAGTCCAAAACAAGGGCAAAAGTGTTTGGAAAAGTAGATATGACGGAGACGTATCAAGCTGCTTATATATTGGCCATCAAGATCTATAGAGATAGATCAAGACGCTTAATTGGACTTTCACAAAGCACATACCTTGATAAAGTTTTGAAAAGGTTCAAAATGGATCAACAAAGAAAGGGTTCTTGCCTGTGTTACAAGGTGTGAAGTTGAGTCAGACTCAATGTCCGACCACTGCAGAAGATAGATAGAAAATGAAAGTCATTCCCTATGCTTCAGCCATAGGTTCTATCATGTATGCATTGTTGTGTACCAGACTTGATGTGTGCCTTGCTATTAGTTTACCAGGGAGGTACCAAAGTAATCCAGGAGTGGATCACTGGACAGCGGTCAAGAACAACCTAAAATACCTAAAAAGGACTAAGGATATGTTTCTCGTTTATGGAGGTGACAAAGAGCTCGTCGTAAATTGTTACGTCGATGCAAGCTTTGAGACCGATCCGGATGACTCTAAGTCACAAACTGGATACGTATTTTTATTGAATGGTGGAGCTGTCAGTAGGTGCAGTTCTAAGCAAAGCGTCGTGGCGAGATCTACGTGTGCGGCGGAATACATAGCTGCTTCAGAAGCAGCAAATGAAGGAGTCTGGATGAAGGAGTCCATATCCGATCTAGGTGTCATACCTAGTGCATCGGGTCCAATGAAAATATTTTATGACAATACTGGTGCAATTGCCTTGGCGAAGGAATCCAGATTTCACAAGAGAACCAATCACATCAAGAGACGCTTCAATTCCACCCACGATCAAGTCAAGGAGGGAGACATAGAGATTTTCAAGATACATACGGGTATGAATGTTGCAGACCCGTTGACTAAGCCTCTCTCACGAGCAAAACATGATCAACAACAAGACTCCATGGGTGTTAAGATCGTTACAATGTAATCTATATTATTGACTCTACTGCAAGTGGGAGACTGAAGGAAATATGCCATAGAGGCAATAAGAAAGTTGTTATTTATATCTCCTTATATCATGATAAATGTTTATTATTCATGCTAGAATTGTATTAACCGGAAACTTAGTACATGTGTGAATATATAGACAAACAGAGTGTCACTAGTATGCCTCTACTTGACAAGCTCGTTAATCAAAGATGGTTAAGTTTCCTAGCCATGGACAAGAGTTTTCATTTGATGAATGGGATCACATCATTAGAGAATGATGTGATTGACTTGACCCATCCGTTAGCTAAGCACTATGATCGTTTAGTTTGTGGCTATTGCTTTCTTCATAACTTATACATGTTCCTATGACTATGAGATTATGCAACTCCCAAATACCGAAGAAACACTTAGTGTGCTATCAAACATCACAACATAACTGGGTGATTATAAATATGCTCTACAGGTGTCTCCGATGGTGTTTGTTGAGTTGGCATAGATCGAGATCAGGATTTGTCACTCCGATTGTCAGGGAGGTATCTCTGGGCCCTCTTGGTAATGCACATCACTATAAGCCTTTGCAGCAGTGTGACTAATGAGTTAGTTATGAGATGATGCATTATGGAACGAGTAAAGAGACTTGCCGGTAATGAGATTGAACTAGGTATGATGATACCGACGATCGAATCTCAGGCAAGTAACATACCGATGACAAAGGGAACAACGTGTGTTGTTATGCGGTTTGACCGATAAAGATCTTCGTAGAATATGTAGGAACCAATATGAGCATCCAGGTTCCACTATTGGTTATTGACCGGAGATGAGTCTTGGTCATGTCTACATACTTCTCGAACCCGTAGGGTCCGCACGCTTAACATTTGATGACGATCGATATTATGAGTTTATGTGTTTTGATGTACAAAAGGTAGTTCGGAGTCCCGGATGTGATCACGAACATGACAAGGAGTCTCGAAATGGTCGAGATATAAAGATTGATATATCGGAAGGCTATGTTTGGACACCGGAATGGTTTCGGAAAAGTTCGGGCAATTACCGGAGTACCGGGGGGTTACCGGAACCCCCCGGGGATTCAATGGGCCTTAATGGGCCATAGTGGGAGAGGGTAGGAGGCGGCCAAGTGGGGGGCGCCCCCCAAGCCCAATCTGAATTGGGGAGGGGGCCAGACCCCCTTTCCTTCTCTCCTTCTCCCTCTTTCTTCTTCTCCTACTCCAACTAGGGAAAAGGGGGAAACCTACTCCTACTAGGAGTAAGGATCCCCCTTGGGGCGCACCATAGAGAGGGCCGACCCTCCCCTCCTCCACTCCTTTATAGATGAGGGAGGGGGCACCCCATAGACACACAAGTTGACAGTTGTCTTAGCCATGTGCGGTGCCCCCCTCCACAGATATCCACGTCGGTCATATCGTTGTAGTGCTTAGGCGAAGCCCTACGTCGGTAACTTCATCATCATCGTCATCACGCCATCATGCTGACGAAACTCTCCCTCGGCCTCAACTAGATCAAGAGTACGAGGGACGTCACCGAGCTGAACGTGTGCAGATCACGGAGGTGCCGTGCATTCGGTACTTGATTGGTTGGATTGCGAAGACGTTCGACTACATCAACCGCGTTACTTAACGCTTCCGCTTTCGGTCTACGAGGGTACATGGACACACTCTCCCCTCTTGTTGTTGTGCATCTCCTAGATAGATCTTGCGTGATCATAGGAATTTTTTTAAATATTGCGTTCCCCAATAGTTCTTGCATGTGTTACACGGTGTGAAGTTGAGTCGGACTCAATGCCTGACCACTGCAGAAGATAGAGAGAAAATGAAAGTCATTCCCTATGCTTCAGCCATAGGTTCTATCATGTATGCAATGTTGTGTACCAAACCTGATGTGTGCCTTGCTATAAGTTTAGTAGGGAGGTACCAAAGTAATCCAGGTGTGGATCACTTGAGAGCAGTCAAGAATATCCTGAAATACCAGAAAAGGACTAAGGATATGTTTCTCATTTATGGAGGTGACAAAGATCTTTTCGTAAATAGTTACGTCGATGCAAGCTTTGACACCGATCCGGATGACTCTAAGTCACAAACCAGATACGTATTTATATTGAATGGTGGAGCTATCAGTTGGTGCAGTTCCAAGCATAGCGTCGTGGCGGGATCTACGTGTGAAGCGGAGTACATAGCTGCTTCAGAAGGAGCAAATGAAGGAGTCTGGATGAAGGAGTTCATATCCGATCTAGGTGTAATACCTAGTGCATCGGGTCCAATGAAAATCTTTTGTGATAGTATTGGTGCAATTGCCCTGGCAAAGGAATCCAGATTTCACAAAAGAACCAAACACATCAAGAGATGCTTCAATTCCATCCTCTATCAAGTCAAGGAGGGATACATAGAGATTTGCAAGATACATACGGATCTGAATGTTGTAGACCCGTTGACTAAGCCTCTTCCACGAGCAAAACATGATCAGCACCAAGACTCCATGGGTGTTAGAATCATTACTATGTAATCTAGATTATTGACTCTAATGCAAGTGGGAGACTGAAGGAAATATGTCCTAGAGGCAATAATAAAGTTGTTATTTATATTTCCTTGTATCATGATAAATGATTATTATTCATGCTAGAATTGTATTAACCAGAAAATTAATACATGTGTGAATACATAGACAAACAGAGTGTCCCTAGTATGCCTCTACTTGACTAGCTCGTTAATCAAAGATGGTTAAGTTTCCTAACAATAGATATGTGTTGCCATTTGATGAACAGGATCACGTCATTAGAGAATGATGTGATGGACAAGACCCATTCGTTAGCTTAGCATTATGATCGTTTAGTTTTATTGCTATTGCTTTCTTCATGACTTATATTCCTCCGACTATGAGATTATGTAACTCCCGAATATCGGAGCAACACCTTGTGTGCTATCAAACGTCACAACGTAACTGGGTGATTATAAAGATGCTCTATAGGTGTCTCCGAAGGTGTTTGTTGGGTTGGCATAGATATAAAGGGAATGACGGGCAAGTAACGTACCGATGACAAAGGGAATGACGTATGTTGTTATGCGGTTTGAGCGATAAAGATCTTCATAGAATATGTAGGAACCAATATGAGCATCCAGGTTCTGCTATTGGTTATTGACCGGAGATGTGTCTCGGTCATGTCTACATAGTTCTCGAACCCGTAGGGTCCGCACGCTTAACGTTCGATGACGATTTGTATTATGAGTTATGTGTTTTGGAGACCGAAGTTTGTTCGGAGTCCCGGATGAGATCATGGACATGACGAGGAGTCTCGAAATAGTAAGAGGTAAAGATTCTTATATTGGAAGGTTATATACGGACACCGGAATGGTTCCGAAGAGGTTAGGGGTTTTTCAGAGTACCGAGAGGTTACCAGACCCCCCCCCCCAGGAAAGTTAATGGGCCTCATGGGCCATAGTGGAGAGAGGGAGGAAGGCCACAAGAGGAGGGGCATGCCTCCCCCCTGCCCAATTGGAATTGGACAAGGGGTGGGGGGCGCTCCCCTTTCCTTCTACCTCTCCCTTCTTTCTCCTTTCCCATATGCGTTGGAAGGAAGGGGGGCAAATCCAACTAGGATCAGAGTCCTAGTAGGACTCCCCCCATGGCACGCCACCCCTAAGGCCAGCCACCTCCTCCTCCCCTCCTTTATATACGGGGGTGGGGGCACCCCAAAGGACATAAATTGTTCTCTTAGCCGTGTGGGGGGGCCCCTCCACAGTTTACTCCTCTGGTCATAGCATCGTAGTGCTTAGGCGAAGCCCTGTGCGGATCACATCACCGTCACCATGCCGTCGTGCTGACGGAACTCTCCCAAGACCCTCTACTAGATCAAGAGTTCGAGGGACGTCATCAAGCTGAACGTGTGCTAAACACGAAGGTGCCGTACGTTCGGTACCTGGATCGGTTGGATCGTGAAGACATTCGACTACATCAACCGCCTTAACCTAACGCTTTCGCTTTTGGTCTACGAGGGTACGTGGACGCACTCTCCCCCTCTCGTGGCGATGCATCTCCTAGATAGATCTTTCGTGATCATAGGAGTTTTTTTTGAAATTGCATGCATGCTACATTCCCCAACAAGATCTCCAAAACCTTCATGGTCTCTCCACATGGGCTACTGGCACAGGTACCCCCTGGCCACAGGGCTTTTCCATGTGGATCCCAAGGGCCTCGTCTTGCATTGAATATTTCTCCAAAAATTCAGATATATTCCAGAAATAATCCACAAATTTTTTAGGTTATTCTAGCTCCATGATTTTTTCACCTAAAAACTCAAAAAAATAGAAAACAAGAACTGGCCTTTGGCACTGGGTTAATAGGTTAGTCCAAATAGAAATATAAATTGTTGCAAAAAAATATATAAAAGTTGTATGATAATAGCATGAAACAATCAAAATTATAGATACGTCATAGACATATCAGCATCCCCGAGCTTAATTCCTGCTCGTCCTCGAATAGGTAAACATAAAATAAAGATAATTTCTGATGTGACATGCTACCTAGCACAATCTTGATCAAATAATTAATCGTGGTATGAACTTAGAATAAAATTGATTCATGGCAATAGTCTATCAATTTGACATTAAAATAACAATACATTAGCATGCAAATAAACAATCATTGTCTTTCCAGAATAGAAATGCTAAGGAAAGTGATTTCATATTCGATCAATAATAGCATAGCACGCTCAGTCTTCCTAGCATAAAAGACATCAACTTATGGACTTTCCAGTGCTCAACAAAGCAATCAACACATGCTTTTCTCGCTTCAGCTATTCAACTCCCATGCACTACTTGAGCATGAGCTACGGTCTTGACACTTTGTATGGCAAATAGAATGACGATGGAGGTTCATAAGAAGAAAAAAAGTGGAGATAGTCTCACATCAACACGACTAATTGTTAGGTAATGGGGAGGCCTACAATCGATATTGGTGCGAGGAGTAGGGATTACCATGCAATGGATGCACTAGAGCGGTAAGTGTATGAAAGCTCTCCTAATGCTACTAAGTGGGTGTGCATCCAACCTACTTGCTCATGAAGACCTCGAACATTTGAGGAAGCTCGTCATCGGAATATGCGAGCAAAGTTCTATTATGTAAAGATCTCACTAGCATAATAATTAAGTATATGAAAACTCTCTATATGAAATACATGGCACTAATTTGAATCACAGATAGTAGTGTGCCCCCTCTCTCTTTTCTCTCTCTTTTTTTCTTCTTCTCTTTTTGGGCTCTTTTGGCCATAATTGGCCTCATGGACCTCTTCCCCTCTTTTTCAAGGAATCATGAGTCTCCTCCAATTCATATCCTCACGGGTAGGGGCACACTCTAATAATGATGATCATCACACTTTTATTTATTTACAACTCAAAAAAGGGAAGGATGACCACAAAAGAATGCCTCTCGAATTGTATCAGGATGTGCAATGATCTAGCGTAACATGTATACAATGATGAACGGTGGCTTTGCCACAAATATCATGTCAACTCTATATGATCATGCAAAGCAAAATGACAATGAATGCTCAAGTCATGTAATGAATAGTAACAATGGAAGTTTCTATCTATGAATGACTATGAAAATGACATAATAGGTAGGTATGGTTGCTGTTTTGAGGAAGATATAATGTGGCCTATGTGTGAGAGAGTGTATCATCTTAAGGAGTTGGATGCACCGATGAAGTATGCACCATGTCTCAAGGTGAGAGTGGTCAATGCACAATACCGAAGAGGCTAGCAAAATATGGAAAGGTGGAAATGCACAAAAGACTGAAAAACTCACATTAGTCATAAACAACTCAAGTACTTATTGGGGAAGCCTAGTAGCCCATATGAAGCAAGCGCAACCCTCATGCCCCTTGGGAGGAGGTTGGTAGGAGTTGAAGGAAATATGCCCTAGAGTCAATAATAAAGTTGTTATTTATATTTCCTTATATCATGATAAACGTTTATTATTCATGCTAGAATTGTATTAAACGGAAACTTAGTACATGTGTGAATACATAGACAAACAGAGTGTCACTAGTATGCCTCTACTTGACTAGCTCGTTGATCAAAGATGGTTAAGTTTCCTAGCCATGGACAAAGAGTTGTCATTTGATAAACGGGATCACATCATTAGAGAATGATGTGATTGACTTGACCCATCTGTTAGCTTAGCACGATGATCGTTTAGCTTACTGCTATTGCTTTCTCCATAGCTTTACATGTTCCTATGACTATGAGATTATGCAACTCCCGAATACCGGAGGAACACTTAGTGTGCTATCAAACATCACAACGTAATTGGGTGACTATAAAGATACTCTTCAGGTGTCTCCGATGGTGTTTGTTGAGTTGGCATATATTTCTCTGGGCCCTCTCGGTAATGCACATCACTATAAGCCTTGCAAGCAATGTAACTAATGAGTTAGTTACAGGATGTAGCATTACATAACGAGTAAAGAGACTTGCCGGTAATGAGATTGAACTAGGTATTGAGATATCGACGATCGAATCTCGGGCAAGTAACATACCGGTGACAAAGGGAACAATATATGTTGTTATGCGGTTTGACCGATAAAGATCTTCGTAGAATATGTAGGAGCCAATATGAAAATCCAGGTTATGCTATTAATTATTGACCGGAGATGTGTCTCAGCATTGTCTACATAGTTCTCGAACCCATAGGGTCCGCACGCTTAACATTCGGTGACGATCGGTATTATGAGTTTATGTGTTTTGATGGACCGAAGGTTGTTCGGAGTCCTGGATATGATCATAGACATGACGAGGAGTCTCGAAATGGTCGAGGCATAAAGATTGATATATTGGACAACTATATTCGGACACCTGAAGTGTTCCGGGTGATTTCGGAGAAAACCGGAGTGCCGGAGGGTTACCAGAACCCCCGGGGGAACTAGTGGGCCTAGATGGGCCTTAGTGGGAGAGAGAGAGGGGGGGCTGCGAGGGCAGGCTGTGCGCCCCTCCCCCTTGAGACCGAATTGGACTAGGAGGGGTGGCTCCCCCTTTCCTTCCCCTCTCCCACTCCTTCCTTCCCCCTCCTAGTAGGACTAGGAAAGGAGGAATCCTACTACTACTAGGAGAAGGATTCCTCCCCTCCTTGGCGCGCCCTAGGGCCGGCCGACCTCCCCCTTGCTCTTTTATATATGGGGGCAGGGGGGCACCCTAGAACACATAACAGACAACTGTCTCAGCCATGTGTGGTGCCCCCTCCACAATAATGCACCTCGATCATATCATTGTAGTGCTTAGGCGAAGCCCTGCGCCGGTAACTTCATCATCACCATCATCACACTGTCGTGCTGACGAAGCTCTCCCATGACACTCAGCTGGATCAAGAGTTCGTGGGACGTCACCAAGCCGAATGTGTGCAGTTCGTGGAGGTGCCGTACTTTCGGTACTAGGATCGGTCGAATCGTGAAGACGTACGACTACATCAACCGCGTTGTCATAACGCTTCTGCTTATGGTCTTTGAGTGTACGTGGACTACACTCTCCCCTCTCGTTGCTATGCATCACCATGATAGATCTTGCGTGTGCGTAGGATTTTTTTTTGAAATTACTGCGTTCCCCAACAGGCCACCCCCTCCTAGTCCAATTCGGACTTAAGTGCGATCAAGTCAAGGAGGGAGACATCGAGATTTGCAAGATACATACGGATCTGAATGTTGCAGACCCGTTGACTAAGCCTCTCTCATGAGCAAAACATGATCAGCACCAAGACTCCATGGGTGTTAGAATCATTACAGCGTAATCTAGATTATTGACTCTAGTGCAAGTGGGAGACTGAAGGAAATATGCCCTAGAGGCAATAATAAAGTTGTTATTTATATTTCCTTATATCATGATAAATGTTTATTATTCATGCTAGAATTGTATTAAACGGAAACTTAGTACATGTGTGAATACATAGATAAACAAACTATCACTAGTATGCCTCTACTTGACTAGCTCGTTGATCAAAGATGGTTAAGTTTCCTAGCCATGGACAAAGAGTTGTCATTTGATAAACGGGATCACATCATTAGAGAATGATGTGATTGACTTGACCCGTCTGTTAGCTTAGCACGATGATCATTTAGTTTACTGCTATTGCTTTCTCCATAACTTATACATGTTCCTATGACTATGAGATTATGCAACTCCCGAATACCGGAGGAACACTTAGTGTGCTATCAAACGACACAACATAACTGGGTGACTATAAAGATGCTCTACAGGTGTCTCCCATGGTGTTTGTTGAGTTGGCATATATCAAGATTAGGATTTGTCACTCTGTGTATCGGAGAGGTATCTCTGGGCCTTCTCGATAATGCACATCACTATAAGCCTTGCAAGCAATGTAACTAATGAGTTAGTAACGGGATGTTGCATTGCGTAACGAGTAAAGAGAGTTGTCGGTAAAGAGATTGAACTAGGTATTGAGATAGCGACGATCAAATCTCGGGCAAGTAACATACCGATGACAAAGGGAACAACGCATGTTGTTATGCGGTTTGACCGATAAAGATCTTCGTAGAATAAGTAGGAGCCAATACGAACATTCAGGTTCCGCTATTGGTTATTGACCAGAGATGTGTCTCGGTCATGTCTACATAGTTGTTGAACCCACAGGGTCCGCGCGCTTAACGTTCGGTGACGATCGGTATTATGAGTTTATGTGTTTTGATGTACTGAAGGTTGTTCGGAGTCCCGGATATGATCACGGACATGACGAGGAGTCTCAAAGTGGTCGAGACATAAAGATTGATATATTGGACGGCTATATTCGGACACCGGAAGTGTTTCGAGTGATTTTAGAGAAAAGCGGAGAGCCAGAGGGTTACCGGAACCCCCCAGGGAACTAGTGGGCCTAGATGAGCCTTAGTGGAGAGAGAGAGAGGGGCTGCTAGGGCAGGACGCGCACCCCTTCCCCCTTGAGTCTGAATTGGACTAGGAGGGGTTGGCCTATTGGGGAACGTAGTAATTTCAAAAAAAAATATCCTACGCATATGCAAGATCTATCTAGGTGACGCATAGCAACGAGAGGGGAAGAGTGTTGTCCACATACCCTCGTAGACCGTAAGCGGAAGCGTTATGACAACGCAGTTGATGTAGTCGTACGTCTTCATGATCCGACCGATCCTAGTACCGAAGGTACGACACCTCCGCGATCTACACACGTTCAGCTCGGTGGCGTCCCGCGAACACTAGTTCCAGCTGAGTGTTGAGGGAGAGTTTCATCAGCACGATGGCGTGATGATGGTGTGATGAAGCTACTGGCACAGGGCTTCGCCTAAGCACTGCAACGATATGACCGAGGTGGATTATGGTGGAGGGGGGCACCGCACACGGCTAAACAATGTCAACTTGTGTGTTCTAGGGTGCCCCCTGCCCCCGTATATAAAGGAGCAATGGGGGGCCTAGGGCACGCCAAGGAGGGGAGGAATCATCCTCCTAGTAGGAGTAGGATTCCTCCTTTCCTAGTCCTACTAGGAGGGCGGAGGAAGGAGTGGGAGAGAGGAAGGAAAGGGCGGTGCCACCCCCCTCCTAGTCCAATTCGGACTCGGGGGGAGGGGGTGTGCGGCCTGCCCTGGCAGCCCCTCTCTCTCTCCACTAAGGCCCATCTAGTCCCACTAGTTCCCCGGGGGGTTCCGGTAACCCTCCGGCACTCCAGTTTTCTCCGAGATCACCCAGAACACTTCCGTTGTCTGAATATAGCCGTCCAATATATCAATCTTTATGTCTCGACCATTTCGAGACTCCTCGTCATGTCCATGATCATATCCGGGACTCCGAACAACCTTGGGTACATCAAAACACATAAACTCATAATACCGATCGTCACCGAACATTAAGCGTGCGGACCCTACGGGTTTGAGAACTGTAGACATGACCAAGACACGTCTCCGGTTAATGACCAAGAGCGGAACCTGGATGCTCATATTGGTTCCTACATATTATATGAAGATCTTTATCGATCAAACCGCATAACAACATACATTATTCCCTTTGTCATCGGTATGTTACTTGCCCGAGATTCGATTGTCGGTATCTCAATACCTAGTTCAATCTCGTTACCGGCAGGTCTCTTTACTCGTTACGTAATGCTACATCCCATAACAAACTCATAAGTTACATTGCTTGCAAGGCTTATAGTGATGTGCATTACCCAGAGGGCCGAGAGATACCTCTCCGATACACGGAGTGACAAATCCTAATCTCGATATATGCCAACTCAACAAACACCATCGGAGACACCTGTAGAGCATCTTTATAGTCACCCAGTTACGTTGTGACGTTTGATAGCACACTAAGTGTTCCTCCGGTATTCAGGAGTTGCATAATCTCATAGTCATAGGAACATGTATAAGTTATGGAGAAAGCAATAGCAGTAAATTAAACGATCATCGTGCTAAGCTAATGGATGGGTCAAGTCAATCACATCATTATCTAATGATGTGATCCCGTTTATCAAGTGACAACTCTTTGTCCATGGCTAGGAAACTTAACCATCTTTGATTAACGAGCTAGTCAAGTAGAGGCATACTAGTGACACTCTGTTTGTCTATGTATTCACACATGTACTAAGTTTCCGGTTAATACAATTCTAGCGTGAATAATAAACATTTATCATGATATAAGGAAATATAAATAACAACTTTATTATTGCCTCTACGGCATATTTCCTTTAGTCTCCCACTTGAACTAGAGTCAATAATCTAGATTACATTGTAATGATTCTAACACACATGGAGACTTGGTGTTGATCATGTTTTGCTCGTGAGAGAGGCTTAGTCAACGGGTCTGCAACATTCAGTCCGTATGAATCTTACAAATCTCTATGTCTCCCTCCTTGACTTGATCGTGGATGGAATTGAAGCATCTCCTGATGTGCTTGGTTCTCTTGTGAAATTTGGATTCCTTTGCCAAGGCAATTGCACCAGTATTGTCACAAAAGATTTTCATTGGACCCAATGCACTAGGTATGACACCTAGATCGAATATGAACTCCTTCATCCAGACTCCTTCATTTGCTTCTTCTGAAGCAGCTATGTACTCCACTTCACACGTAGATCCCGCCACGCGCTTTGCTTGGAATTGCACCAACTGACAGCTCCACCATTCAATAAAAATACGTATTCGGTTTGTGACTTAGAGTCATCTGGATCAGTGTCAAAGCTTGCATCGACGTGACCGTTTACGACAAGTTCTTTGTCGCCTCCATAAATGAGAAACATATCCTTAGTCCTTTTCAGGTATTTCAGGATGTTCTTGACCGCTGTCCAGTGATCCACTACTGGATTACTTTGGTACCTCCCTGCTAAACTAATAGCAAGGCACACATCAGGTCTGGTACACAGCATTGCATACATGATATAACCAATGGCTGAAGCATAGGGAATGACTTTCATTTTCTCTCTATCTTCTGGAGTGGTCGGGCATTGAGTCTGACTCAACTTCACACCTTGTAACACAGGCAAGAACCCTTTCTTTGTTTGATCCATTTTGAACTTCTTCAAAACTTTATCAAGGTATTGCTTTGTGAAAGTCCAATTTAAGCGTCTTGATCTATCTCTATAGATCTTGGTGCCTAATATATAAGCAGCTTCACCAAGGTCTTTCATTGAAAAATTCTTATTCAAGTATCCTTTTATTCTATTCAGAAATCCAGTATCATTTCCGATCAACAGTATGTCATCTACATATAATATCGGAAATGCTACAGAGCTCCCACTCACTTTCTTGTAAATGCAAGCTTCTCCAAAAGTCTGTATAAAACCATATGCTTTGATCACACTATCAAAGCGTATATTCCAAGTCCGAGAGGCTTGCACCAGTCCATATATGGATCGCTGGAGCTTACACACTTTGTTAGCACCTTTTCGATCGACAAAACCTTATGGTTCCATTATATACAACTCTTCTTTAAGATATTCGGTAAGGAATGCAGTTTTGACATCCATTTGCCAAATTTCATAATCATAAAATGCGCCAATTGTTAACATGATTCGGACGGACTTAAGCATCGGTATGGGTGAGAAGGTCTCATCATAGTCAACTCCTTGAACTTGTCAAAAACCTTTTGCAACAAGTCAAGCTTTGTAGATAGTAACATTACCGTCACCGTCAGTCTTTTTCTTGAAGATCCATTTATTCTCTATTGTTTGCCGATCATCGGGCAAGTCAACCAAAGTCCACACTTTGTTCTCATACATGGATCCCATCTCAGATTTCATGGTCTCAGGCCATTTTGCGGAATCTGGGCTCATCATCGCTTCCTCATAGTTCGTAGGTTCGTCATGGTCAAGTAACATGACCTCTAGAACAGGATTACCGTACCACTCTGGAGCGGATCTTACTCTGGTTGACCTACGAGGTTCGGTAGTAACTTGATCAGAAGTTTCATGATCATCATCATGAGCTTCCTCACTTACTGGTGTAGGAATCACTGGAACTGATTTATGAGATGAACTACTTTCCAATAAGGGAGTAGGTACAATTACCTCATCAAGTTCTACTTTCCTCCCACTCACTTCTTTCGAGAGAAACTCCTTTTCTAGAAAGGATCCATTCTTAGCAACGAATATCTTGCCTTCGGATCTGTGATAGAAGGTGTACCCAACAGTTTCCTTTGGGTATCCTATGAAGACACATTTCTTGGATTTGGGTTCGATCTTATCAAGTTGAAGCTTTTTCACATAAGCATCGTGATGACCCACAAGTATAGGGGATCTATCGCAGTCCTTTCGAGAAGTAAGAATGTGGAACCCAACGAGGAGCAGAAGGAAATGATAAGCAGTTTTCAGTAAGGTATTCTCTGGAAGCACTAAAATTATCGGTAACAGATAGTTTTGTGATAAGGTAATTTGTAACGGGTAACAAGTAATAAAAGTAAATAGGGTGCAGCAAGATGGCCCAATCCTTTTTGTAGCAGAGGACAAGCCTGGACAAACTCTTATATAAGGGAAAGCGCTCCCGAGGACACATGGGAATTATCGTCAATCTAGTTTTCATCACGTTCATATGATTCACGTTCGCTACTTTGATAATTTGATATGTGGGTGGACCGGTGCTTGGGTACTGCCCTTCCTTGGACAAGCATCCCACTTATGATTAACACCTCTTGCAAGCATCTGCAACTACACAAGAAGTATTAAGGTAAACCTAACCATAGCATGAAACATATGGATCCAAATCAGCCCCTTACGAAGCAACTCATAAACTAGTGTTTAAGCTTCTGTCACTCTAGCAACCCATCATCTACTTATTACTTCTCAATGCCTTCCCCTAGGCCCAAACAATGGTGAAGTGTTATGTAGTCGACGTTCACATGACACCACTAGAGGAGAGACAACATACATCTCATCAAAATATCGAACGAATACCAAATTCACATGACTACTTATAGCAAGACTTCTTCCATGTCCTCAGGAACAAACGTAACTACTCACAAATCATATTCATGTTCATAATCAGATGGGTATTAATATGCATAAAGGATCTGAACATATGATGTTCCACCAAATAAACCAACTAGCATCAACTACAAGGAGTAATCAACACTACTAGCAACCCAGAGGTACCAATCTGAGGTTTTGAGACAAAGATTGGATACAAGAGATGAACTAGGGTTTGAGATGAGATGGTGCTAATGAAGATGTTGATGGAGATTGACCCCCTCCCGATGAGAGGATCGATGGTAATGACGATGGTGATGATTTCCCCCTCCCGGAGGGATGTTTCTCCGGCAGAACAGCTCCGTCGGATCCCTAGATTGGTTCCATATAGCAGAACATGGGCACCGGAGGCCTGCCATGGGGCCCATGAGACAGGGGGCGCGCCCAGGGGGTAGCGTGCCCCTCACCCTCATGGCCAGGGTGTGGGCCCCCTCTAGTTAATTATTTCGCTAGTATTTTTTATATATTCCAAAACGTGCTCCCGTGAAGTTTCAGGACTTTTGGAGTTGTGCAGAATAGGTCTCTAATATTTGCTCCTTTTCCAGCCTAGAATTCCAGTTGCCGGCATTCTCCCTCTTCATGTAAACCTTGTAAAATAAGAGAGAATAGGCATAAGTATTGTGAAATTATGTGTAATACAGGCCATAATGCAATTACTATTGATATAAAAGCATGATGCAAAATGGACGTATCACATCGCAGCCCCAAACTTTAAGAAACGACAACTTGGGTTTCTTGCCAAACCACAGTTCATAAGGTCTCGTCTCAACGGATTTCGATGGTGCCCTATTTAACATGAATGCAGCCGTCTCTAAAGCATAACCCCAAAACGATAGCGGTAATCAGTGAGAGACATCATAGATCGCACCATATCTACTAAAGTGCGGTTAAGAAGTTCAGACACACCATTACGTTGTGGTGTTCCAGGTGGCTTGAGTTGCCAAACTATTCTGCATTGTTTCAAATGAAGACCAAACTTATAACTCAAATATTCACCTCCACGATCAGATCGTAGAAACTTAATTGTCTTGTTACGATGATTTTCCACTTCACTCTCAAATTCTTTGAACTTTTCAAATGTTTCAAACTTATGTTTCATCAAGTAGATATACCCATATCGGCTCAACTCATGAGTGAAGGTAAGAAAATAACGATACCCGCCGCGAGCATCAACACTCATCGGACCGCATACATCAGTATGTATTATTTCCAACAAGTCTGTTGCTCGCTCCATAGTTCCGGAGAACGGAGTCTTAGTCATCTTGCCCATGAGGCATGGTTCGCAAGCAATTGATTCATAATCAAGTGATTCCAGAAGTCCATCAGAATGGAGTTTCTTCATTGCGCTTTACACAAGACCTAAACGGCAATGCCACAAATAAGTTGCACTATCATTATTAAACTTATATCTTTTGGCTTCAATACTATGAACATGTGTATCACTACTATCAAGATTTAGTAAAATAGACCAACTCATCAGGGTGCATGACCATAAAAGATATTACTCATATAAATAGAACAACCATTATTCTCTGATTTAAATGAATAACCATCTCGCATCAAACAAGATCCAGATATAATGTTCATGCTCAATGCTGGCACCAAATAACAATTATTTAGGTCTAAAACTAATCCCGAAGGTAGATGTAGAGGTAGCGTGCCGACGGCGATCACATCGACTTTGGAACCATTTCCCATGCACGCATCGTCACCTCGTCCTTAGCCAATCTTTCCTTAATCCGTAGCCCCTGTTTCGAGTTGCAAATGTTAGCAACTGAACCAGCATCAAATACCCAGGCACTACTGCAAGCATTAGTAAGGTACACATCAATAACATGTATATCAAATATACCTTTCACTTTGCCATCCTTCTTCTCCGCCAAATACTTGGGGCAGTTCCGCTTCCAGTGACCAGTCCCTTTGCAGTAGAAGCACTCATTCTCAGGCTTAGGTCCAGACTTGGGCTCCTTCACTTGAGCAGCAACTTGCTTGTTGTTCTTCTTGAAGTTCCCCTTCTTCCCTTTACCTTTTTTCTTGAAACTGGTGGTCTTGTTGACCATCAACACTTCATGCTCCTTCTTGATTTCTACCTCCACAGCCTTTAACATTGTGAAGAGCTCGGGAATTGTCTTATCCATCCCTTGCATATTATAGTCCATCACAAAGCTCTTGTAGCTTGGTGGCAGTGATTGAAGAACTCTGTCAATGACACTATCACCAGGAATATTAACTCCCAGCTAAGTCAAGTGGTTGTGGTACCCAGACATTCTGAGTATATGTTCACTGACAGAACTATTCTCCTCCATTTTGCAGTTGTAGAACTCATTGGAGACTTCATATATCTCAATCCGGGCATTTTCTTGAAATATTAACTTCAACTCTGGGAACATGTCATATGCTCCATGACGTTCAAAATGTCGTTAAAGTCCCGGTTCTAAGCTGTAAAGCATGGCACACTGAACTATCGAGTAGTCATCAGCTTTGCTCTGCTAGGTGTTCACAACATCTAGCGTTGCTCCTGCAGCGGGTTTGTCACCTAGCGGTGCTTCTAGGACGTAATTCTTTTGTGCAGCAATGAGGATAATCCTCAAGTTACGGACCCAGTCCGTGTAGTTTCTACCATCATCTTTCAACTTAGCTTTCTCTAGGAACACATTAAAATTCAACGAAACAACAGCACGGGCCATCTATCTGCAATAACATAGACATGCAATATACTATCAGGTACTAAGTTCATGATAAATTAAAGTTCAATTAATCAAATTACTTAAGAACTACCACTTAGATAGACATCCCTCTAATCATCTAAGTGATCACGTGATCCATATCAACTAAACCATGTCCGATCATCAGGTGAGATGGAGTAGTTTTCATTGGTGAACATCACTATGTTGATCATATCTACTATATGATTCATGCTCGACCTTTCGGTCTCGGTGTTCCGAGGCCATATCTGCATATGCTAGGCCCGTCAAGTTTAACCCGAGTATTCCACGTGTGCAAAACTGGCTTGCACCCGTTGTATGTGAACGTAGAGCTTATCACACCCGATCATCACGTGGTGTCTCGGCACGACGAACTGTAGCAACGGTGCATACTCAGGGAGAACACTTGTACCTTGAAATTTAGTGAGAGATCATCTTATAATGCTACCGCCGAGCTAAGCAAAATAAGATGCATAAAGGATAAACATCACATGCAATCAATATAAGTGATATGATATGGCCACCATCATCTTGTGCCTTTGATCTCCATCTCCAAAGCACCGTCATGATCACCATCATCACCGGCTTGACACCTTGATCTTCATCGAAGCATCATTGTTGTCTCACCAACTATTGCTTCTATGACTATCGCTACCGCTTAGTGATAAAGTAAAGCAATTACATGGCGATTGCATTTCATACAATAAAGCGACAACCAAATGGCTCCTGCCAGTTGCTGATAACTTTGTAACAAAACATGATCATCTCATACTATAAAATTTAGCATCATGTCTTGACCATATCACATCACAACATGCCCTGTAAAAACAAGTTAGACATCCTATACTTTGTTGTTGCAAGTTTTACGTGGCTGAGCGAGAACCGTTCTTACCTACGCATCAAAAACCACAACACGGTATAGTGATTGCTTTTTGATCTTCAGTGTAACATCCCAAATTTTCAATTTGGAATGTTATACATTAGATCATCATGCATATCATATTTTATTTTGCATTTTGGTTGATCCTAGAAATTCTACGCAACTCAATGACCCACGGAGAGAGTTGGGGATTTCGTTATTTTCATATTTGAGTTTTCTCAAATTTTGAGAATAAGATCATTTGATTTTATTTATTTTATCATCAATTATTTCTATTACAAAAATATGACAGAGGGAATAAAATGACTTTCCCACAATAAAGAAATATTGAGGATTTAATAATAAAATCAAATAAGATTTTATTTGAATTTAGGAAAAAAGTGCGTTTTTCAAAATTGCATTTGGGTCCCAAATAAATGTTCACCTTGTGCGGCTTGATTTTAGAAGCCCGTGAAAATTTATTTCGGAAATTTTGGAGTCTGTTTAGTATTTCTTTTTATTTTTCTTCCGAGCGGAATAAATTAAAAATAATAATTTGCGAACCGACTTAACGGGCCGTGTCCGACCTGGACACCGACCCGGGAGGCCTTTATATGCCGGGGGAGCCAGCCGAGCCCAGCCACCCGCGCCCCCACACTCTAGCCCGCGCGCCCCGCCCTAGCCGCCGCCGCCGACGTCCGACGCCGCCGCCGGATCCCGCCGCCGAGGTTCGTCGCGCCTCGTTTTCCGTGCCGAAAAAAAGAGAGAGAAAAATCGGCGTTCGTCGTTTTTTCTTTTTCTCGGATTAAATCCGTGATTTTTCTGATCGCGATTCCTGATCCGATTTTCGTTTTAGTATAACTTTTCGCTCGTTTATCGGAATCAGGCGATTCAAGCGCCTAGAGTTTCGTCTCGAAACCCTCTATCCGTTTAACCAACTTAAACAAGATTTTGCTACTGTAAAATTTGCCCTAGATCCAGATTACTAGAACGAAGTTGTTTTCTTTCGTCGTTTGACTTTTGTTGCTTCGTTCGATTTGATTCTTTTTGCAAATCGGAGTTCTTAAGTTGAACCTTCTGGTTAGATCTCTTATTTGAGTTTTACCTGTGCATTAGATGAGTACTTATTGTATGCTTGTTTGTTTGTTTGCGATAGAGTACCCGGGGTGCGCCGCCTATTACTTCGAATCGTTAGGTTTCGCGGATCATCAGCAAGGCAAGTAACACTTTGATCATACCTTTTCTACTACCCAGTTTTATTGCATTAGATCAATCCTCACACATTGCATGATTAGGATCTAATTAAATTGTGGGATGGGAAGTAGATGAGGTAGTACCTATTACCTGTTATTATCAAACCTTTGGGAGTTACTTCTACGTTTGCTTATTATGCCATGCTATGCTAGTAGACGTGGATTGGGTGAGTGATATCCATGACAGATGTGAGATTGTTAATTAATGGTTTATCTAAGGTGGCAACTTAAACACACATCTGGGTGGATTGAGGCACCTGGGTATTCCAGGACTTGCCTGTTTTCTTTTGGACCGCCACCCAGGCTCAAAGGGATCATGAGACTATTCATACTAGAAACTTCCGTGTGCAGCCACAAGCTATTATGGGCTCTAGCATAGTTGACTAAGTTGTGCGAACTCTTACAGTGGTAGACTAGCAGATGTAGGGGATGTAGGTGGTACGGTCTACCCGATCGTAAGGTGCTAGCGCTTCTGAAAGACTATGTCTCGGTCATCCGTCTTCTCAAACACCATGTAGTGCGAGAAACCAAACGGAGGCGATCGAGTCTTGTGGGGAAAAGTGCGCAAACCTCTGCAGAGTGTAATAAACTAATCATGGTTAGCCGTGTCCCCGGTTATGGACATCTTGAGTATCTAGTACTTGGATTATCATGTGAATCTCAACATGTTACTCTAAATTAATTTTGTTGGGTTATGTTTAATGATGATGCTTAATTGGGATTGAGAATGCTGTCAACCATTCTCAATGTTTAACAACCACCATGATAGTAATTAAATTTATTCCTTTGAAGTAGGGAAAAATTGGCTTTACGCAAAACTGTAACCATAGAGCTTTCCACCAGCCAAATATGCATATAGTATAGTTGTTTCATTCCATTATTCTCTATGTGTTACCTTGCCAGCATATTCCATGTGCTGACCCGTTTTCGGGCTGCAACGTTAATGTTGCAGACTTTTCAGACGATGATTAAGGAGTTTTTAGGTCGTGGTTCTATACTCAGTGATGCCGTTGGAGTTGATGGACTCACTTATCTTCCAAGCCTTCCGTTGTTATCGTTATTAGATGGCCTTAAGCCATATTTATTGTAATAAGTTCTCTTTTGAGACACTCGATGTAATAAGTGTGTGATTGCTACTCTGCTATAAATCCTCCGAGTACTGTGTGGTGTCAGCATTACTGATCCAGGGATGACACCGGAGCACAGAGATCAGACTGTTTGAGGTCTGGTCGCTACAGAGATGGTATCAGAGCACACGCTGACTGTAGGACACGACCACTAAGCACAAGACCTAGATCACTATTCACTCTCTTCTCTTCTGACCTCTCATCTTTTCTACTCTTTAGGATGGCGGATGCAAGGAACAAGTTCACACAACCGGATGAAGATACACCCTTTGGACGACACTTGAAGGAAGTCACTAGATACCTGAACATAGGAGTACCAAGCTTCACGGGAACCTACAACGCCACTTTACCTGAAGAAGAGCGCTGGATGATTCAAGTTCAAGTTCCAGGAAGGATGTTCATGCCAGTCACTGAGCCCATAGAGTTTTCTTTTGATGCACCAACTTGGAGTCTAGGAAAGAGCATGGCAGCTCGCATCGCCATGGGACGCATTGGAGAAGTCTACCGCAAGGATCTCAAGGATACTATCTACCAGATTTGTGGGCGCCAAGATGAGCACTGGGAGATGATCAGTACCAGGAAGGATAAGTCAATCACAGCTTTTATCCAGGAGTTAAACCAGCATATTCGACGACAGGAGAACCAGATGTGCGCCGACATGATAGATCTGAAGAAGGCTAAGACTACAATCAAGGAACAGGAGGAAGAACTCAAGGCTACACATGAAGATTATGAAGAGGAAATTGAAGTATTGGTGGAGAAGAATGACGACCTAATCAAGAAGATCGGAATATTTATGGGAGGCCCTATGCCAGTAGATGAAGACGAAGAACCCACGGAGATTAGCCCGGAAGACTACATCATCATCGACGGCACTGACTCAGAAGCAGATAGTAGCGATGATGACTATGTTGATGAAGCTGGAGCAGATATTATGGAGTCAACGGCCGTAGAATATTTCTAGTAGACCACCTTATTTGTAGTAGTAGTCCACCATGTAAATATAGTAGTCCGAGCACTTTTGCGATAGATAGATCGATTGTATGCCCTTATTTGATTGATTGAAGTGAATTGTTTGCCTTTGCCTCATGTGCATATGGGTAGTGTTTTCTCTTTAGACCCCCTCTATTCTTACATCTCATCTTTTCTAAACCCTCAGATGCCTCCGAGATGTGACCCTGGATTTGCCTTTCCACCGGAGCTCACCCAGTTGATCCAGCAGCAGAACACATTGATGCAGTTGCTAGTACAGAATCAGAATCAGGGGAACAACAACAACAACCCACCACCACCACCACCTGTTGACCACTTAGCCCGTTTTCTTAGGCTGAATCCGCCGGTGTTTTCCAGTAGCACCGAGCCGATAGTAGCAGATGATTGGCTCCGCAAGACAGCTAGGGAGTTGACCACAGCAGGATGCACAGATGCGGAGAAGGTGAAGTTTGCCGCACATCAGTTAGAAGGACCCGCAGCATCATGGTGGGAGAATTTCACAGCCACTTTCCCTGTCGACACTGTCACATGGGACCAGTTTCAGCAGGCTTTTCGTACTGCCCATGTTTCAGCAGGAGCTATGGCCATGAAGAAGCGTGAGTTTCGCAACTTGCGCCAAGGAGGACGGACAGTTGGCCAGTATGTGGAGGAATTTAGTAAGCTAGCACGTTATGCCCCAGATGACGTCGCTACGGATGCAGCTAAGCAGGAGAAGTTTCTGGAAGGACTGAATGATGAGTTGAGCATGCAGTTGATGGTAGCAACCTTCAACAACTACCAGGAGTTGGTAGATCGTGCTCTTATGATTGAAGGGAAGCAGCAGCAAATTGAGAATCGCAAGAGGAAGTATGGACAAGGAAAGTACAATTTAGGAGCTCAGCAGAAGCCACGTTTTACCCCTAGACCGGGAGGACATTTTCAGCATACCCATGGAGGAGGTAGCTCGCACAATCACAATGGCACCAAGAATGGTAATGGCAATGGAGGAAGCAACGGCCAGAACCGCACCAACCCATCAACCCCAGCCAAGAAGGACTTAAGCCAAGTCACTTGCTTTAAGTGTTCGAAGACCGGACATTATGCCAATGAATGTCCTGAATTACAAAATGGAAATAGCAATGGAAGTTCTGGGAAGAAGCCGAACCCTTTTAACAGGGGACAAGTGAACCACGTTAGCGTGGAGGAGGTTGAAGCTCAGCCCGATGCAGTAATAGGTAAGTTTTTGGTTAAGTCATTTACTGCACTCGTTCTTTTTGATACTGGCGCATCGCATTCATACATCTCAAGGGGATTTGTGGATAAGTATAACCTACCAACCCAAGCCCTTAGGTCACCCATGTTAGTAACCTCGCCCGGAGCAGAGTATGTGGCTAGTCTATGGTGTGATCGGTTACCATTAAGGATTGGTAACTATGTTTTTCCCTCAGACCTAATAGTATTGGAATCTCAAGGATTGGATGTGATATTAGGCATGGATTGGTTATCAAAGTATGAAGGGAATATTGAATGTGCTAGTAAGTCAATTTTGCTTACCACACCAGAAGGGAGAAGGATCAAGTATGTATCCCGGCATGTGCCAAAGAGGACTCAAGTAAATTGCCTAACAGGAGTTGTGCAGGAGGAAGTACCAGTGGTAAGGGATTTCCCTGATGTATTTCCAGAGGAGTTGCCAGGCATGCCACCGGATAGAGATATTGAGTTTTTGATTGAGCTATTGCCAGGCACAGGGCCAATATCAAAGAGACCATATAGGATGCCAGCAAAGGATTTGGTGGAAATTAAGAAGCAGATTAAGGAGTTACTGGATAAGGATATATTCGCCCAAGTTCTTCGCCTTGGGGATCGCCAGTACTTCTAGTGGAGAAGAAGGATGGATCGTTAAGGATGGTTGTTGATTATCGAGGATTGAATGAAGTAACGATCAAGAACAAGTACCCACTACCAATGATCAATGATCTGTTTGATCGATTGCAAGGAGCTAAGGTATTTTCCAAGATCGATCTGCGATCAGGATACCACCAGTTGAAGATTCGAGAACAGGATATTCCGAAGACAGCTTTTACCACCAGGTATGGGCTGTATGAGTATACCGTTATGTCATTTGGTCTGACTAACGCACCTGCCTATTTTATGAACATGATGAACAAAGTGTTTATGGAGTTTTTGGATAAGTTCGTCGTAGTGTTCATTGATGATATCCTGGTTTATTCGAAGAATGAAGAGGAGCATAAGGAACATTTGCGTTTGGTACTTGGAAAGCTCAGAGAACATCAATTATATGCCAAGTTCAGCAAATGTGAGTTTTGGTTGAAGGAAGTAGGATTCCTCGGACACGTTATATCTGGAGAAGGTATAGCAGTAGATCCCGCTAAAGTTGAAACCGTGACCAAGTGGGAAGCCCCAACAACAGTTGGAGAGATCCGGAGTTTTCTTGGACTCGCAGGATACTACCGGAGATTTATTGAGAATTTCTCAAAGATTGCGAAGCCTATGACTGAGTTGTTGAAGAAGGATACCAAGTTCATATGGACAGAGGAATGTGAGGCTAGTTTCCAGGAGTTGAAGAAACGTTTGGTTACCTCACCAGTGTTGATTTTGCCAGACCAGACCAAGGATTATGAGGTGTATTGCGACGCTTCACGTCGAGGACTTGGAGCAGTGCTTATGCAGGAAGGGAGAGTTGTTTCATATGCCTCAAGACAACTGAAGCCTCATGAGTTGAATTATGCTACGCATGATTTGGAGTTAGCAGCCGTAGTGCATGCTTGAAAACATGGAGACATTTCCTCATTGGAAATCATTGTGAGGTGTACACGGATCATAAGAGTTTGAAGTACATTTTCACACAGAAGGAGTTAAATCTCAGACAAAGGAGATGGTTGGAGCTTATCAAGGATTATGATATGAAATTGCATTATCATCCTGGAAAGGCTAATGTAGTAGCAGACGCATTAAGCCGCAAGAGCCATGTCAATACGTTAATGACGGGAGAAATACCCAAGGGAGTTAGCCAGAAAATCTTCGTGAACTATGTTTGGAAATAGTTCCGAGAGGCTATGTAGCAGCATTGGAGATTCAGTCAACTTTGATGGATAGAATCAGAGAAGCTCAGAAAGCTGACAAAGAGATTGCCGCTATAAAGGAGAAACTGAGCAAAGAAAAAGCTAAAGGATTTCGTGAGGATGAGCACGACACCCTATGGTTTGAAGACCGTGTTTATGTGCCCAAGGACCCGGAGATCAGGAAGTTGATTTTGCAAGAGGGACATGACTCACCGTATTCAATTCACCCAGGAAATACCAAGATGTATTTGGATTTGAAGGATATTTTCTGGTGGACCGGAATGAAGAAGGATATTGCGGAGTATGTAGCAGTTTGTGATGTATGTCAGAGAGTAAAGGCAGAGCATCAGAAGCCAGCAGGATTGTTACAACCATTGCCGATACCCGAATGGAAGTGGGATAAGCTAGGCATGGATTTTATCACGGGATTACCCAGGACTCGTTCAGGCTATGACTCGATTTGGGTTGTAGTTGATCGATTGACGAAGGTAGCTCATTTCATCCCAGTAAAGACCACTTACACTAGTGCTAAGTTGGCAAAGATATACATGACCAGGATCGTATGTTTGCATGGAGTTCCAAGGAGTATCGTATCAGATAGAGGAACCCAGTTTACCTCAAAGTTCTGGAAGCAGTTGCACGAAACTTTGGGTACCAGGCTAGAATTCAGTACAGCTTTTCATCCACAGACAGATGGACAGACCGAGAGAGTCAATCAGATTTTGGAGGATATGCTGAGAGCTTGTGCGCTAGATTACGGATCTAGTTGGGACGATAATTTGCCATATGCAGAGTTCTCTTACAACAACAGTTATCAAACCAGTTTAAAGATGGCCCCTTTCGAAGCTTTGTACGGAAGGAGGTGCAGGACACCGTTGTCGTGGGACGAAGTTGGAGACCGCCAGTTGTTTGGACCTGACTTGATTAAAGAGTCTGAACAGAAGGTGAAGTTGATTCGCGATAGGCTCAAGGTAGCCCAGTCCAGACAGAAGAGTTATGCGGATTCTAAACGCAAGGAGACAGTTTACGAAGTTGGGGATAGAGCTTATCTTCGAGTATCTCCACTTCGAGGAACAAAGCGTTTTGGAGTAAAAGGGAAGTTAGCGCCATGATTTGTAGGACCCTATCGAGTTTTGGAGCGTATGGGAGAAGTGGCCTACAAGTTGGAATTGCCTGAAGGATTGTCAGGAGTTCATGATGTGTTCCACGTTTCCCAGTTGAAGAAGTGTCATGCGGAGATGGCTGACATACCGTTGAGAGACATAGTGCCTTTGGAAACTATTCAGTTGGATAACGATTTGACCTACGAGGAGAAACCAGTCAAGATTCTCAAGTTTGCCAACCGAGTTACTCGTAGCAAGGTTATCAAGTTTCGCAAAGTTCAGTGGAGCCACCACACGGAGGATGAAGCCACCTGGGAGCGAGAGGAAGATTTGCTCAAAGACCACCCTCACCTATTTTCTAGCCAACCCGAATCTCGAGGGCGAGATTCATCTTAAGGGGGCTAGGTTTGTAACATCCCAAATTTTCAATTTGGAATGTTATACATTAGATCATCATGCATATCATATTTTATTTTGCATTTTGGTTGATCCTAGAAATTCTACGCAACTCAATGACCCACGGAGAGAGTTGGGGATTTCGTTATTTTCATATTTGAGTTTTCTCAAATTTTGAGAATAGGATCATTTGATTTTATTTATTTTATCATCAATTATTTTTATTACAAAAATATGAGAGAGGGAATAAAATGACTTTCCCACAATAAAGAAATATTGAGGATTTAATAATAAAATCAAATAAGATTTTGTTTCGAAGTTTTTCGGTGTTTTATTTGAATTTAGGAAAAAAGTGCGTTTTTCAAAATTGCATTTAGGTCCCAAATAAATGTTCACCTTGTGCGGCTTGATTTTAGCAGCCCGTGAAAATTTATTTCGGAATTTTTTGAGTCCGTTTAGTATTTCTTTTTATTTTTCTTCCGAGCGGAATAAATTAAAAAAATTGCGAACCGACTTAACGGGCCGTGTCCGACCTGGACACCGACCCGGGAGGCCTTTATAAGCCGGGTGGGAGCCAGTCGAGCCCAGCCACCCGCGCCCCCAAACCCTAGCCCGCGCGCCCCGCCCTAGCCGCCGCTGCCGCCGCCAACGTCTGCCGCCGCCGCCGCCGGATCCCGCCGCCGAGGTTCGTCGCGCCTCGTTATCCGTGCCTGAAAAGAGAGAGAGAGAGAAAATCGGCGTTCATTGTTTTTTCTTTTTCTCGGATTAAATCCGCGATTTTTCTGATCGCGATTCCTGATCCGATTTTCGTTTTAGTATAACTTTTCGCTCGTTTATCGGAATCAGGCGATTCAAGCGCCTAGAGTTTCGTCTCGAAGCCCTCTATCCGTTTAACCAACTTAAAAAAGATTTTGCTACTGTAAAATTTGCCCTAGATCCAGATTACTAGAACGAAGTTGTTTTCTTTCGTCATTTGACTTTCGTTGCTTCGTTCGATTTGATTCTTTTTGCAAACCGGAGTTCTTAAGTTGAACCTTCTGGTTAGATCTCTTATTTGAGTTTTACCTGTGCATTAGATGAGTACTTATTGTATGCTTGTTTGTTTGTTTGCGATAGAGTACCCGGAGTGCGCCGCCTATTACTTCGAATTGTTAGGTTTCGCGGATCATCAGCAAGGCAAGTAACACTTTGATCATACCTTTTCTACTATCCAGTTTTATTGCATTAGATCAATCCTCACACAATTCATGATTAGGATCTAATTAAATTGTGGGATGGGAAGTAGATGAGGTAGCACCTATTACCTGTTATTATCAAACCTTTGGGAGTTACTTCTATGTTTGCTTATTATGCCATGCTATGCTAGTAGACGTGGATTGGGTGAGTGATATCCATGACAGATGTGAGATTGTTAATTAATGGTTTATCTAAGGTGGCAACTTAAACACACATCTAGGTGGATTGAGGCACCTGGGTATTCCAGGACTTGCCTGTTTTCTTTTGGACCGCCATCCAGGCTCAAAGGGATCATGAGACTATTCATACTAGAAACTTCCGTGTGCAGCCACAAGCTATTATGGGCTCTAGCATAGTTGACTAAGTTGTGCGAACTCTTACAGTGGTAAACTAGCGGATGTAGGGGATGTAGGTGGTACGGTCTACCCGATCGTAAGGTGCTAGCGCTTCTGAAAGACTATGTCTCGATCATCCGTCTTCTCAAACACCATGTAGTGCGAGAAACCAAACGGAGGCGATCAAGTCTTGTGGGGAAAAGTGTGCAAACCTCTGCAGAGTGTAATAAACTAATCATGGTTAGCCGTGTCCCCGGTTATGGACATCTTGAGTATCTAGTACTTGGATTATCATGTGAATCTCAACATGTTGCTCTAAATAAATTTTGTTGGGTTATGTTTAATGATGATGCTTAATTGGGATTGAGAATGCTGTCAACCATTCTCAATGTTTAACAACCACCATGATAGTAATTAAATTTATTCCTTTGAAGTAGGGAAAAATTGGCTTTACGCAAAACTGTAACCATAGAGCTTTCCACCAGCCAAATATGCATATAGTATATTCTCTATGTGTTACCTTGCCAGCATATTCCATGTGCTGACCCGTTTTCGGGCTGCAACGTTAATGTTGCAGACTTTTCAGATGACGATTAAGGAGTTTTTAGGTCGTGGTTCTATACTCGGTGATGCCGTTGGAGTTGATGGACTCACTTATCTTCCAAGCCTATAGTAGCAGATGATTGGCTCCGCAAGTTGGAAGGGAGTTGACCACTGCAGGATGTACTGATGCTGAGAAGGTGCGTTTTGCCGCACATCAGTTGGATGGACCAGCAGCATCATGGTGGGAGAATTACACTGTCACCTACCCTATAGCCACGGTGACATGGGACCAATTTCAGCAAGCTTTCCGTACAGCCCATATCTCCACTGGAGCCATGAATTTGAAGAAGCGTGAGTTTCGCAACTTACTCCAGGGGACCGTACTGTGGCTCAGTACGCGGATGAGTTTAGCAAGTTATCTCGCTATGCCCCTGATGATGTGGCCACAGATGCCACAAAGCAGGAGAAGTTTATGGAAGGGCTGAATGATGAGATGAGTATGCAGTTGATGGTGGCAACATTCACCAACTACCAGGAGTTGGTAGATAAGGCTCTTATGATTGAAGGGAAGCAGTAGCAGATTGAGAGCCGTAGAGGAAGTATGGACAAGGGAGGTATAACTCAGGAGCTCAGCAGAAGCCTCGCCTAACCCCGAACTCGGGAGGACTTGTTCATAACCATGGAGGCCACACCCATAATGGAGGAAGTAACCATAATCATACTGGCACAAGGAATGGGAATGGAATGGAGAAAGCAACAATCAGAACCGCCCAAATCCAACCACACCCACCAAGAGGGACCTAAGCCACGTTACTTGTTTCAAGTGCGGGAAGACTGGACACTATGCCACGGAGTGCCTTGAAGGGAAGAATGGAAACGGAAACGGGAGCACTCGGAAGAATCCCAATCCATTCAACAAAGGACGAGTGAACCACGTTAACATGGAGGAGGTTGAAGAGCAGCCATACACGGTTATAGGTAAGTTTTTGGTTAAGTCATTTACCGCTCTTGTTCTTTTGATACTGGTGCATCGCATTCATACATATCAAGGGAATTCGTGGATAAGTTTAAACTACCGACCCAAAACCTTAGGACCCCTTTGTTAGTAAGTTCACCTGGAGCAGAGTATATGGCTAGTCGATGGTGCGACCAGATACCGTTAACCATTGGTAGCCATGTTTTCCGTCCAACCTAGTTATCTTGGAGTCACAAGGATTGGATGTGATATTAGGAATGGACTGGATGTCAAAGTATGGAGGAAGCATTGACTGTGTTAGTAAGTCAATTTGTCTCACCACCCCGAGGGAAAAAGGATCAAGTATGTATCTAGGCATGCGCCAAGAAGTAGCCAAGTAAATACCCTCACGGGAGTTGTTCAGGAGGAAGTGCCTGTAGTAAAGGATTATCCGGATGTTTTTCCAGAGGAGTTACCAGGCATGCCACCGGATCGAGATATCGAGTTTTTGATAGAGCTATTGGCAGGCATAGGGCCAATATCCAAGAGACCCTATAGGATGCACGCGAATGATCTGGAGGAGATTAAAAATAGATCAAGGAGTTATTGGAGAAAGGTTACATTCGACGGAGTTCATCACCATGGGGAGCCCAGTGCTTTTGGTTGAGAAGAAGGATAAGTCCCTAAGAATGGTTGTTGATTATCGGGCCTTGAATGAAGTGACGATTAAGAACAAGTACCCATTGCCGATGATCAATGATCTGTTTGACCAGCTGCAAGGAGCTAAGGTGTTTTCGAAGATCGATCTGCGATCAGGATACCATCAGTTGAAGATACGAGAGAAAGATATACCAAAGACAGCATTCACCACACGGTACGGGTTATACGAATATACGGTCATGTCATTTGGACTGACTAACGCCCCTGCCTACTTCATGAGCATGATGAACAAGGTGTTCATGGAATATTTGGATAAGTTTGTTGTGGTGTTCATTGATGATATAATGGTATATTTGAGGAATGAAGAGGAACACAAGGAGCATTTGCGTTTAGTTCTCGAGAAACTCAGGGAACATCAGTTATATGCCAAGTTCAGCAAATGCGAGTTTTGGTTGAAGGAAGTCGGATTACTTGGACATGTTATATCAGGAGAAGGTATAGCAGTAGACCCCACCAAGGTTCAGTCAGTCACTGAATGGTTGGCACCCACTTCAGTTAGCGAGATCCGCAGTTTTCTTGGAGTCGCAGGATACTATCGGAGATTCATTGAGAATTTTTCCAAGATTGCGAAGCCCATGACAAAATTATTGAAGAAGGATACCAAGTTTAAATGGACGGAAGATGTGAGGCAAGTTTCCAGGAGCCGAAGAAACGTTTGACTACAGCCCCAGTGCTGACACTGCCGGATATACACAAGGATTTTCAAGTGTATTGCGACACCTCTCGCTTAGGACTTGGAAGTGTGCTTATGCAGGACGGAAGAGTTGTTTCATATGCCTCACGACAACTAAAACCGCATGAGTTGTATTATCTCATGCATGAGTTGGAACTAGCAGCCGTAGTGCATGTGTTGAAGACTTGGAGACATTACCTTATTGGAAATCATTATGATGTGTACACGGATCATAAGAGTTTGAAATACATTTTCACCCAGAAGGAGCTGAACCTTAGGCAAAGAAGATGGTTGGAGCTTATAAAGGATTATGACATGAAGCTCCATTATCATCCAGGAAAGGCCAATGTCGTAGCAGCCGCGTTGAGCCGGAAGAGCTATGCTAATACCCTTGTAAGCACGGGAATGCCGAAGGAGTTAGCAGAGGATCTCAGGGAACTTCGATTGGAGATTGTTCCTAGAGGTTTTGTTGCAACAATGGAGGTACAGTCTACATTGTTGGGAAAGATTTGAGAAGCTCAGAAGGATGACAAAGAGATTGCCGAGATAAAAGAGAAAATGAGCGAAGGAAAGGCCAAAGGTTTTCGTGAGGATGAGCACGACCCCCTGTGGTTTGAGGACTGTGTTTATGTGCCCAATAACACAGAGACCAGGAAGTTAATACTCCAGGAGGCTAATGACTCACCATACTCGATACACCCCGGAAATAGCAAGATGTATTTGGATTTGAAGGAACGTTTCTGGTTGACAGGGATGAAGAAGGATATCGCCGAGTATGTGGCCGTATGTGATGTATGTTAGAGAGTGAAGGCAGAGCATCAAAAGCCAGCAGGATTGCTACAGCCTATGATGATACCCCCATGGAAGTGGGATAAACTTGGCATGGATTTTATCACCGGATTACGCAGGACCAAATGAGGATATGATTCTATATGGGTAGTAGTTGACCGTTTAACCGAGGTGGCACACTTTATCCCAGTGAAAACAACTTATACTAGTGCAAAGTTGGCTAAGATATATATGACTAGGATCGTATGTCTGCATGGAGTTCCGAGGACCATCGTATCGGATAGAGGGACACAGTTTACCTCAAAGTTTTGGCATCAGCTGCACCAGACTTTGGGAACCAGATTGGAGTTCAGTACAACGTTTCACCCGCAGACGGATGGACAGACCGAGAGAGTCAACCAGATTATAGAGGAAATGTTGAGAGCCTGTGCGCTAGATTGTGGATCTAGTTGGGATGACAATCTGCCTTACGCAGAGTTCTCATACAACAATAGTTACCAAGCCAGTCTAAAGATTGCACCGTTCGAAGCTCTGTATGGCCGAAGGTGCAGAACACCATTGATGGGGGATGAAGTTGGAGACCGACAGTTGTTTGGACCAGACTTGATCAAAGAGTCTGAGGATAAGGTTAAACTGATCCGGGATAGAATGAAGATAGCTCAGTCCAGACAGAAGAGTTATGCAGATTCGAAACGCAAGGAGGTAACCTATGAAATTGGAGATCGAGCATATCTGCGAGTATCGCCTTTGCGGGGAGTGAAACGTTTTGGAGTTAAGGGAAAGTTAGCCCCGAGATTTGTAGGACCATATCGTCTTTTGGAACGGATGGGAGAAGTTGCCTACAAGTTGGAGTTACCTGAAGGACTGTCAGGAGTTCACGATGTGTTTCACGTTTCCCAGTTGATGAAGTGCCATGCTGAGATGGCCGACATACAACTAAGAGATACCGTACCCTTGGAGGCGATTCAGTTGGACAATGACTTGACTTATGAAGAGAAGCCAGTCAATATTTTGGAGTTTGCTAGTCAAGTCACCCGCAGCAAGGTCATCAAGTTTTGCAAAGTTCAGAGGAGCCTCCATACCGAGGACGAAGCCACATGGGAATGAGAGGATGATCTCCACAAGGACCACCCACACCTATTTTCTAGCCAACCTGAATCTCGAGGGCGAGATTCATCTTAAGGGGGGTACGTTTGTAACATCCCAAATTTTCAATTTGGAATGTTATACATAGATCATTCTTGCATATCATGTTTTGTCGCATTTTGTCTCGCGATCCTCGAAATCCTAAGCAACTCAAGGACCCTCGGAGAGAGTTGGGGATTTCCCAGATTTCATATTTGATTTATATCAAATATTGAAACGAGGATTTTGGTGTTAATTATTTTTCTCTCCGAAGATATTTCATATTAATATATGAGAGGAGATAATATGACTTCTCCAAAATAAATGATATATTCGAGGAAAAATATTGAAATCAAATTTTGCTTTTATTTGGATTTTATTTGCAATTTTGGTTGCATTAGAAAAATTGCATGTTTTCAAAATTGCATTTTAGGTCCAAGAAAATGTTCATCTCGTTCTAAATATTTTATTTAGACAGAAAAAAATTGTTGTGGAATTTTTAGAATTTTATTTTATTTTCTAGGATTTTTCTGAGTTTCGACTGAATTGTTTAAAAAACACGCCTAGGCCTAGCTGGGTCGAAGCCCAGCGCCGGCCCACCTCGCCCCGCGCCGCCATCTCCTAGCGGGACTGTGCCGCCGCCGCCGACAGGGAGTCCGGCTCGGACTCCCGTTCCCCGCGCCGTTCCCCCTCCCCCAAGGCACCTCCCCCCCCCTTTAAAGCCGCACCCCCGCCGCCCTTGGAGCCCACCCCGCCGCGAGCTGCCGTCCCCGCTGCCGAAGCCGTCGCGCCGCCTGCCGCTGCTGCCGAGCCGCCGTCGCCTTGCCGCCGTCGCCCGGAGCCGCCACCGCCGCCCCGCGTAGCGCCTCCCCTCGCCGGAACCCCGCCGTGCCGGACCTCGCCGAGGTTAGCGTCGTTCGGTTTTTTTAGAAAACTGGATCGGTTTTTGTTAGAAAACCCTAGTCGTTTTTTTCGGTTCGCCGGTTTTTCATTTCGGTTTTTCTTTTTAGCGGACGTTCGTCCGGACGTTCCTTTTAACGAACGGTTTTCGCCCGTTAGTTACAGATAACGAGCGCTCGTTCGTTAGCCTGTTCGTCAGTTTTCTTTTATCGGATTAATCCGCGATTATTTCTGATCGCGATTTCTGATCCGATTTTCGTTTTAGTTTTCTTTTCGCTCGTTAGTCGGAATCAGGCGATTCAAGCGCCTAGATCTTCGTCTCGAGACCCTCTTTTCGTTTAACTGACTTGCACAAGCTTTTGCTACTGTAAATTTGACCTAGGTCCAGATTAGTAAACGGATCTTGTTTCTTTCGCCGTTTGAGTTTCGTTGCTCCGTTTGATTTGATTCTTTTTGCAAACCGGAGTTCTTAAGTTGAACTTTCTGGTTAGATCTTCTTATTTGAGTTTTACCCGTGTTTCTTTGCTTGATTGCTTATGTATGCTATTGTTTGTTTGCGATAGAATTCCCGAAGTGCGAAGCATGTTATTTGGAGTCTCTAGGTTACGCGGATCGTCAGCAAGGCAAGTAACACTTTGATCATACCCCTTTATCACCTAGTTTTTATGCATTAGTTCCAATCCCCAATCATTGCATGGTTAGGATGTCATTAACATATGGGTTGGGAAGTAGTTGATGAGGTAGAACCTATTACCCTGTTACATTCAAACCCTTGGGAGTTACTTCTATGCGTTGCTTATATTGCTTTGCTATGCTCGTAGACGTGGTTTGGGTGAGTGAAATCCATGACAAATGTGAGATTGTTAGTTAATGGTTCAACTTAAGGTGGCAACTTAAATACACATCTGGGTGGATTGAGGCACCTGGAGTACCCAGTGTTGCCTGTATTTTTGGAAATCCCGGAGTACCCGTGTGATCTTCCTATGGACCGCCACCCAGGCTCAAAGGGAACTGAGATTATTCATGCTAGAAACTTCCGTGTGCAGCCACAAGCTATTATGGGCTCTAGCATAGTTGAGTAAGTTACGTGAAGCTCTTGAAGAGGTGGATCAGCAGGTAGTGGGTTGTAGGTTTGGTATGGTCTGCCCGGAGTAGAGAGTTAATGTTTCTGAAAGACTGTGTCTCAGTCATCCGTTTCTCAAACACCCTGTAGTGCGAGAAAACCAACGGAGGAGATCGAGTCTTGTGGGGAAAAGTGCGCAAACCTCTGCAGAGTGTATAAACTAATCATGGTTAGCCGTGTCCCCGGTTATGGACAATCTTGAGTATCTAGTACTTGGAGTATCTTAAGTATCTCATCACTCTAAATTAATATTGTTGGGTTGTTAATTACTTAATTGGGATTGAGTTGGAGGAACCTTCTCAATGATGTTTCAACTACCATGATAGTTAAATTAAAATCTATTCCTTTGTTGTAGGGAAAAATTGGCTTTTCGCAAAACTATAACCATAGAGCTTTCCACCAGCCAAATATGCATGTAGTGATAGCATTATTCTGTTCTTGCTCTACTGTGTTATTTTGCCAGCATATTCCATGTGCTGACCCGTTTTCGGGCTGCAACGTATTATGTTGCAGACTTTTCAGACGAGGAGTAAGGTTTGTTAGGTTGTTGCCGTGCAGCTCAGCTATGCCATTGGAGTTGATGGACTCACTTTATCTTCCAAGCCTTCCGTTGTTATCGTATTAGATGGCCTTAAGCCATATTTATTGTAATAAGTTCTCTTTGGAGACATTCGATGTAATAAGTGTGTGATTGCTACTCTGTTATAAATCCTCGAGTACTGTGTGTGTCAGCATTACTGATCCATGGATGACACTGAAGCACAGAGACTTGACCGTTTGAGGTCGGGTCTCTACAAGATGGTATCAGAGCACACACTGAGTGTAGGACACGGCCACTAAGCTAAAGCCATAGATCACTATTCTCTTCTCATTTGTGAATCCTCTCCACTTACTACTCTTTAGGATGATAGATACAAGGAACAAGTTTGCACAACCGAAGGAAGAATCACCTTTTGGACGACACCTAAAGGAAGTCACTAGGTACCTGAACATAGGAATACCAAGCTTCACCGGGACCTACAATGCCACTTTACCAGAAGAGGAGCGATGGATGATTCAAGTTCAAGTTCCAGGAAGGACCTTCACGCCAGTCACTAAACCTATAGAGTTTTCCTTCGACGCACCAACCTGGAGTCTAGGAAAGAGTATGGCAGCTCACATCACCATGGGATGCATTGGAGAAGTTTACCAAAAGGAGCTTAAAGACACTATCTACCAGATTTGTGAGCGCCGAGATGAGCAATGGGAGATGATCAGCACCAGAAAAGATAGATCAATTGCAGCTTTCATCCAGGAACTAAACCAGCACATTCGACGCCAGGAGAATCAGATGTGCGCAGGCATGATAGATCTGAAGAAGGCAATGACTAGGATTGCGGAACTAGAGGAAGAACTCAAGGCTACACATGAAGATTATGAGGAGGAAATCGTCATACTAGTGGAGAAGAATGACGACCTGATTAAGAAGATTGGAATATTCATGGGAGACCCCACACCAGTAGAAGAAGGCGAAGAACCCAAGGAGATTCGCCCGGAGGACTACATCATCATCGACGACACCGACTCCGACCTTAGCGATGATGACTTTGAAGACGAAGCTGGAGCAGATATCATGGAGTCTGCAATCGAGGAATATTTTTAGTAGACCACCATATCAGTAGTAGTATTCCACCATGCAAAGTAGTCCGAGCACTTTTGCGATAGTTAGATCGATTGTATGCCTTGCTTGATTGATTGAGTGAAATGTTTGTGTTTGTCTCATGTGCATATGGGTAGTGCTTTCTCATTAGACCTCATTCTATTCTAATCTCTCCCCTCTAAACCCATCAGATGCCTCTGAGACGTGACCCCGGATTTGCATTCCCACCCGAGCTCACTCAGTTGATCCAGCAGCAGAATACCCTGATGCAGTTGTTAGTTCAGAATCAGGGCAACAACAACAACAACAACAATCCACCACCACCACCACCAGTTGACAACTTAGCCCGTTTTCTGAGGTTGCAACCGCCGGTGTTTTCCAGTAGCACCGAGCCTATAGTAGCAGATGATTGGCTCCGCAGGATTGGAAGGGAGTTAACCACTGCAGGATGTACTGATGCTGAGAAGGTGCGTTTTGCCGCACATCAGTTGGATGGACCAGCAGCATCATGGTGGGAGAATTACACTGTCACCTACCCTATAGCCACGGTGACATGGGACCAATTTCAGCAAGCCTTCCGTACAGCCCATGTCTCAACTGGAGCCATGAATTTGAAGAAGCGTGAGTTTCGCAACTTACGCCAGGGGAACCGTACTGTGGCTCAGTACGCGGATGAGTTTAGCAAGTTATCTCGCTATGCCCCTGATGATGTGGCCACAGATGCCGCAAAGCAGGAGAAGTTTATGGAAGGGCTGAATGATGAGATGAGTATGCAGTTGATGGTGGCAACATTCACCAACTACCAGGAGTTGGTAGATAAGGCTCTTATGATTGAAGGGAAGCAGTAGCAGATTGAGAGCCGTAAGAGGAAGTATGGACAAGGGAGGTATAACTCAGGAGCTCAGCAGAAGCCTCGCCTAACCCCGAACTCGGGAGGACTTGTTCATAACCATGGAGGCCACACCCGTAATGGAGGAAGTAACCATAATCATACTAGCACAAGGAATGGGAATGGGAATGGAGCAAGCAACAATCAGAACCGCCCCAATCCAGCCACACCCACCAAGAGGGACCTAAGCCACGTTACTTGTTTCAAGTGCGGGAAGACTGGACACTATGCCACGGAGTGCCTTGAAGGGAAGAATGGAAACAAAAACGGGAGCACTGGAAAGAAGCCCAATCCATTCAACAAAGGACAAGTGAACCACGTTAACATGGAGGAGGTTGAAGAGCAGCCATACACGGTTATAGGTAAGTTTTTGGTTAAGTCATTTACCGCTCTCGTTCTTTTTGAAACTGGTGCATCGCATTCATACATATCAAGGGAATTCATGGATAAGTTTAAACTAACGACCCAAAACCTTAGGACCCCTTTGTTAGTAAGTTCACCTAGAGCAGAGTATATGGCTAGTCGATGGTGCGACCAGATACCGTTAACCATCGGTAGCCATATTTTCCGTCCAACCTAGTTATCTTGGAGTCACAAGGATTGGATGTGATATTAGGAATGGACTGGATGTCAAAGTATGGAGGAAGCATTGACTGTGTTAGTAAGTCAATTTGTCTCACCACCCCAGAAGGAAAAAGGATCAAGTATATATCTAGGCATGCGCCAAGAAGTAGCCAAGTAAATACCCTCACGGGAGTTGTTCAGGAGGAAGTGCCTGTAGTAAAGGATTATCCGGATGTTTTCCCAGAGGAGTTACCAGGCATGCCACCGGATCGAGATATCGAGTTTTTGATAGAGCTATTGCCAGGCACAGGGCCAATATCCAAGAGACCCTATAGGATGCCCGCGAATGATCTGGAAGAGATTAAGAAACATATCAAGGAGTTATTGGAGAAAGGTTACATTCGACGGAGTTCATCACCATGGGGAGCCCCAGTGCTTTTGGTTGAGAAGAAGGATAAATCCCTAAGAATGGTTGTTGATTATCGGGCCTTGAATGAAGGTAACGATTAAGAACAAGTACCCATTGACGATGATCAATGATCTGTTTGACCAGCTGCAAGGAGCTAAGGTGTTTTCGAAGATCGATCTGCGATCAGGATATCATCAGTTGAAGATACGAGAGAAGGATATACCAAAGACAGCCTTCACCACACGGTACGGGTTATACGAATATACGGTCATGTCGTTTGGACTGACTAACGCCCCTGCCTATTTCATGAGCATGATGAACAAGGTGTTCATGGAATATTTGGATAAGTTTGTTGTGGTGTTCATTGATGATATAATGGTATATTCGAGGAATGAAGAGGAACACAAGGAGCATTTGCGTTTAGTTCTCGAGAAACTCAGGGAACATCAGTTATATGCCAAGTTCAGCAAATGCGAGTTTTGGTTGAAGGAAGTCGGATTCCTTGGACATGTTATATCAGGAGAAGGTATAGCAGTAGATCCCACCAAGGTTCAGTCAGTCACTGAATGGTTGGCACCCACTTCAGTTAGCGAGATCCGCAGTTTTCTTGGACTCGCAGGATACTATCGGAGATTCATTGAGAATTTTTCCAAGATTGTGAAGCCCATGACAAAATTATTGAAGAAGGAAACCAAGTTTAAATGGACGGAACATGTGAGGCAAGTTTCCAGGAGCAGAAGAAACGTTTGACTACAGCCCCAGTGCTGACACTGCCGGATATACGCAAGGATTTTCAAGTGTATTGCGACGCCTCTCGCTTAGGACTTGGAAGTGTGCTTATGCAGGATGGAAGAGTTGTTTCGTATGCCTCACGACAACTAAAACCACATGAGTTGAATTATGCCACGCATGAGTTGGAACTAGCAGCCGTAGTGCATGCGTTGAAGACTTGGAGACATTACCTTATTGGAAATCATTGTGATGTGTACACGGATCATAAGAGTTTGAAGTACATTTTCACCCAGAAGGAGCTGAACCTTAGGCAAAGAAGATGGTTGGAGCTTATAAAGGATTATGGCATGAAGCTTCATTATCATCCAGGAAAGGCCAATGTCGTAGCAGACGCTTGAGCCGGAAGAGCTATGCTAATACCCTAGTAAGCACGGGATTGCCGAAGGAGTTAGCAGAGGATCTCAGGGAACTTCGATTGGAGATTGTTCCTAGAGGTTTTGTTGCAACAATGGAGGTACAGTCTACATTGTTGGGAAAGATTCAAGAAGCTGAGAAGGATGACAAAGAGATTGCCGAGATAAAAGAGAAAATGAGCGAAGGAAAGGCCAAAGGTTTTCGTGAGGATGAGCACGACACCCTTGTGGTTTGAGGACCGTGTTTATGTGCCCAATAACACAGAGATCAGGAAGTTAATACTTCAGGAGGCTCATGACTCACCATACTCGATACACCCCGGAAACACCAAGATGTATTTGGATTTGAAGGAACGTTTCTGGTTGACAGGGATGAAGAAGGATATCGCCGAGTATGTGGCCGTATGTGATGTATGTCAGAGAGTGAAGGCAGAGCATCAAAAGCCAGCAGGATTGCTACAGCCTACGCCGATACCCGAATGGAAGTGGGATAAACTTGGCATGGATTTTATCACCGGATTACCCAGGACCAAATCAGGATATGATTATATATGGGTAGTAGTTGACCATTTGACCAAAGTGGCACACTTTATCCCAGTGAAAACAACTTATACTAGTGCAAAGTTGGCCAAGATATATATGACCAGGATCGTATGTCTGCATGGAGTTCCGAGGACCATCGTATCAGATAGAGGGAACACAGTTTACCTCAAAGTTTTGGCATCAGCTGCACCAGACTTTGGGAACCAGATTGGAGTTCAATACAACATTTCACCCGCAAACGGATGGACAGACCGAGAGAGTCAACCAGATTCTGGAGGAAATGTTGAGAGCCTGTGCGCTAGATTGTGGATCTAGTTGGGATGACAATCTGCCTTACGCAGAGTTCTCATACAACAATAGTTACCAAGCCAGTCTGAAGATGGCACCGTTCGAAGCTCTGTATGGCCGAAGGTGCAGAACACCATTGATGTGGGATGAAGTTGGAGGCCGACAGTTGTTTGGACCAGACTTGATCAAAGAGTCTGAGGATAAGGTTAAACTGATTCGGGATAGACTGAAGATAGCTCAGTCCAGACAGAAGAGTTATGCAGATTCGAAACGCAAGGAGGTAACCTATGAAATTGGAGTTCGAGCATATCTGCGAGTATCGCCTTTGCGGGGAGTCAAACGTTTTGGAGTTAAGGGAAAGTTAGCCCCGAGATTTGTAGGACCATATCGTGTTTTGGAACGGATGTGAGAAGTTGCCTACAAGTTGGAGTTACCTGAAGGACTGTCAGGAGTCCACGATGTGTTTCACGTTTCCCAGTTGAAGAAGTGTCATGCGGAGATGGCTGACATACCGCTGAGAGACACAATGCCCTTGGAGGCGATTCAGTTGGACAATGACTTGACTTATGAAGAGAAGCCAGTCAAGATTTTGGAGTTTTCTAGTCGAGTCACCCGTAGCAAAGTCATCAAGTTTTGCAAAGTTCAGTGGAGCCACCATACCGAGGACGAAGCCACATGGGAATGAGAGGATGATCTCCTCAAGGACCACCCACACCTATTTTCTAGCCAACCCAAATCTCGAGGGCGAGATTCATCTTAAGGGCGGTAGATTTGTAACATCCCAAATTTTCAATTTCGAATGTTATACATAGATCATTCTTGCATATCATGTTTTGTTGCGTTTCGTCTCGCGATCCTCGAAATCGTAAGCAACTCAAGGACCCTCGGAGAGAGTTGGGGATTTCCCAGATTTCATATTTGATTTATATCAAATATTGAAACGAGGATTTTGGTTTTATTTATTTTTCTCTCCGAAGATATTTCATATTAATATATGAGAGGAGATAATATGACTTCTCCAAAATAAATGAAATATTGGAGGAAAAATATTAAAATCAATTTTTGCTTTTATTTGGATTTTATTTCCAATTTTGGTTGCATTAGAAAAATTGCACGTTTTCAAAATTGTATTTTAGGTCCAAGAAAATGTTCATCTCGTTCTAAATATTTTATTTAGACGGAAAAAAATTGTTTTGGCATTTTTAGAATTTTATTTTATTTCCTAGGATTTTTCTGAGTTTCGACGGAATTGTTTTAAAAAAACATGCCTAGGCCTAGCTGGGCCGAAGCCCAGCGCTGACCCACCTCACCCCGCGCCGCCGTCTCCTACCGGGACTGCGCGCCGCCGCCGCCGACAGGGAGTCCGGCTCGGACTCCCGTTCCCCGCGCCGTCCCCCTCCCCCAAGGTACCTCCGCCCCCTTTAAAGCCGCACCCCCACCGCCCTTGGAGCCCCACCCTGCCGCGAGCCGCCGTCCCTGCCGCTGAAGCCGTCACGCCGCCGCCGCCTTGCCGCTGCCGCGGCGCCGTCGCCTGGAGCCGCCGCCGCCGCTTGCTGCCCGCACCACCGCCGCCCTACGTAGCACCGCCCCTCGCCGGAACCCCGTCGTGTCGGACCTCGCCGAGGTTAGCATCGTTCGTTTTTTTAGAAAACCGGATTGGTTTTCGTTAGAAAACCCTAGTCGTTTTTTTTGGTTCGCCGGTTTTTCTTTTTAGCGGACGTTCGTTTGGATGTTTGTCCGAACGTTCGTTTTAACGAACAGTTTTCGCCCGTTAGTTACAGATAACGAACGCTCGTTCGTTAGCCTGTTCGTCAGTTTTCTTTTATCGGATTAATCCGCGATTATTTCTTATCGTGATTTCTGATCCGATTTTCGTTTTAGTTTTTCTTTTCGCTCGTTAGTCGGAATCAGGCGATTCAAGCGCCTAGATCTTCGTCTCGAGACCCTCTTTTCGTTTAACCAACTTGCACAAGCTTTTGCTACTATAAAATTTGACCTAGGTCCAGATTAGTAAACAGATCTCGTTTCTTTCGCCGTTTGAGTTTCGTTGCTCCGTGTGATTTGATTCTTTTTGCAAACCGGAGTTTTTAAGTTGAACTTTCTGGTTAGATCTTCTTATTGGAGTTTTACCCGTGTTTGTTTGTTTGATTGCTTATGTATGCTATTGTTTGTTTGCGATAGAATTCCCGGAGTGCGAAGCGTGTTATTTGGAGTCTCTAGGTTACGCGGATCGTCAGCAAGGCAAGTAAGACTTTGATCATACCCCTTTATCACCCAGTTTTTATGCATTATTTCCAATCCTCAAACATTGCATGGTTAGGATGTCATTAACATGTGGGTTGGGAAGTAGTTGATGAGGTAGAACCTATTGCCCTGTTACATTCAAACCCTTGGGAGTTACTTCTACGCGTTGCTTATATTGCTATGCTATGCTCGTAGACGTGGTTTGGGTGAGTGAAATCCATGACAGATGTGAGATTGTTAATTAATGGTTCAACTTAAGGTGGCAACTTAAATACACATCTGGATGGATTGAGGCACCTGGAGTACCCAGTGTTGCCTGTATTTTTGGAAATCCCGGAGTACCCGTGTGATCTTCCTATGGACCGCCACCCAGGCTCAAAGGGAACTGAGATTTTTCATGCTAGAAACTTACGTGTGCAGCCACAAGCTATTATGGGCTCTAGCATAGTTGAGTAAGTTACGTGAAGCTCTTGAAGAGGTGGATCAGCAGGTAGTGGGTTTGTAGGTTTGGTATGGTCTGCCCGGAGTAGAGAATTAATGTTTCTGAAAGACTGTGTCTCGGTCATCCGTTTCTCAAACACCCTGTAGTGCGAGAAAACCAATGGAGGAGATCAAGTCTTGTGGGTAAAAGTGCGCAAACCTCTACAGAGTGTATAAACTAATCATGGTTAGCCGTGTCCCCGGTTATGGACAATCTTGAGTATCTAGTACTTGGAGTATCTTAAAGTATCTCATCACCCTAAAATAATATTGTTGGGTTGTTAATCACCTTAATTGGGATTGAGTTGGAGGAACCTTCTCAATGATGTTTCAACTACCATGATAGTTAAAATTAAAATCTATTCCTTTGTTGTAGGAAAAAATTGGCTTTTCGCAAAACTATAACCATAGAGCTTTTCCACCAGCCAAATATGCATGTAGTGATAGCATTATTCTGTTTCTGCTCTACTGTGTTATTTTGCCAGCATATTCCATGTGCTGACCCATTTTCGGGCTGCAACGTATTATGTTGCAGACTTTTCAGACGAGGAGTAAGGTTTGTTAGGTCGTTGCCGTGCAGCTCAGCTATGCCATTGGAGTTGATGGACTCACTTTATCTTCCAAGCCTTCCGCTGTTATCGTATTAGATGGCCTTAAGCCATATTTATTGTAATAAGTTCTCTTTGGAGACATTCGATGTAATAAGTGTGTGATTGCTACTCTGTTATAAATCCTCGAGTACTGTGTGTGTCAGCATTACCGATCCAGGGATGACACTGAAGCACAGAGACTTGACCGTTAGAGGTTGGGTCGCTACACATAGTCATAGGAACATGTATAAGTTATGGAGAAAGCAATAGCAGTAAACTAAACGATCATCGTGCTAAGATAACGGATGGGTCAAGTCAATCACATCATTCTCTAATGATGTGATCCCGTTTATCAAATGACAACTCTTTGTCCATGGCTAGGAAACTTAACCATCTTTGATTAACGAGGTAGTCAAGTAGAGGCATACTAGTGACACTCTGTTTGTCTATGTATTCACACATGTACTAAGTTTCCGGTTAATACAATTCTAGTATGAATATTAAACATTTATCATGATATAAGGAAATATAAATAACAACTTTATTATTGCCTCTAGGGCATATTTACTTCAGGCGCCCCCCTTTCCTTCCCCTCTCCCACTCCTTCCTTCCCCTTCCTAGTAGGACTAGGAAAGGAGGAATTCTACTCCTACTAGGAGGAGGATTCCTCCCCTCCTTGGCGCGCCCTAGGGCCGGCCAGCCTCACCCTTGCTCCTTTATATACGGGGGCAGGGGCACCCTAGAACACATAACAGACAACTGTCTTAGCCGTGTGCGGTGCTCCCTCCACCATAATCCACCTCGATCATATCGTCGTAGTGCTTAGGCGAAGCTCTGCGCCGGTAACTTCATCATCACGGTCATCACGCTGTCGTGCTGACGAAGCTCTCCCACGACACTCAGCTGGATCAAGAGTTTGTGGGACGTCACCGAGACGTACGTGTGCAGATCACGGAGGTGTCGTACTTTCGGTACTAGGATTGGTCGGATCATGAAGACGTATGACTACATCAATCGTGTTGTCATAACGCTTCTGCTTATGGTCTACGAGGGTATGTGGACTACACTCTGCCCTCTCGTTACTATGCATCACCATGATAGATCAACATGATAGATCTTGCGTTTGCGTAGGATTTTTTTGAAATTACTGCGTTCCCCAACAGGAGTTAACCATCGCGCCCCCCGCCCCCCGATCATTACACACGTGAGAGCCACTTTAATATATCACACACTTAGACTTCTTTGCTAATACCAGTGGCTACTACTTTCATGAATACGATCTCACAAACCTCAACACCGATATTCATACTAAACGTTGACCATTCACCCACACAATCACATATTACTACCTCAATACCGTAAAACTATTGCAAAGAATCAAACTTATCATGTTCAATGATCTACAAGTTTTATGCAAGTTTTCATATATACCACCCATACATACCTATGACCAACCATGCAAATAACCATTTTCTATTCAACTCAACAACAAGATATCGGTGAAACAAGAGAGTTCTAATCCTTTCCACAAAAGAATCGGCCAAGCTCTATCAAATATAAGTGAAGAAAAAGAGCATTGTACAAATAATAGTATTCTAAGTGTAGAGAAACGAGCATCCAAACTTCAAAAGATATACGTGAAGCACACGAAGCATCCTATAAAGCCATACTCAAAAGATATAAGTAAAGTGCAAAGTGCATTCTATAAAACAACCAAGGACTATCTCATACCATCATGGTGCATCACTAAAATAAAAAGAGAAAACAAAAATAGAAGTCGCTTCAAGAATTTATGCATATTACGTGAACAAAATAAAACCGAGACATACCAATAATTATCGGGAAAGAAAGAGGGGATTCCTTATGGGGCATCCCCAAGCTTAGATGCTTGAGTCTCCTTGGATATTCACTTGGGGTGCCTTGGGCATCCACAAGCTTGAACTCTTGCTCCTCCTTATTCCCCTCATATCGATGTCTCCCCTTGGTCTTTAAACACTTCATCCACACAAAACTCAACAAAACTTTTATTAGAGGGGTTAGTTCATCATAACTAGTTTAATTAGTTGTTATCTTTAGCTGATCATACTAGACTGTTTAAACTTATGCATGTCTTCATGTTTGAATTGTGCATGGTTGTAGCCCAGTTTATTTTTTGATGTAGTGTTTAAATTATGCAATGAACCTAGATATATGTGTTTTCTTCGGGTTTATTTGAAAATGTGCCTTGTTCATGTTTCTCTAGCATCTTTGGTTCATCATTTTTATCATGATCGATGTCTATTTTATTTGTCAACATGATTGCAGGAAATGGATCACGTGTGTGTTAACCGTGGTCAAGTCAGATGCCAGATGGACATGATGTTCTTCATAGATGTTCCAGACGACTTCATAACTAGGACGGTATGTTTTAATTCAACATGTTGGACTGATTTTCATAGTTGCTCCCAAAAGTGCCTAGTTGTTGTTTTCTTTTAATTTTGCCCAGGACATCTCCAACGCTGACTCACAAAAGGACACGGTATTTGTCCAAAATTTGGTCCGGACGAGTGTCCGGACACTGATGCAGGAGCCGGCCATCCATCTATGCCCGCATACAAATTCAAACAAAAATTTATTGCTCGGACTAGTGTGAGCACTTGAAAAAGGGAAAGAAAGTATATCACTTAAAATAAAAAATGAAAAAATTTAGTGCCTTCTGGCAATGGCTAATGGACTTCCGCCATTGTGACCAGCTTCCGCCATTGTGAGAACTTAAAAAAAGTGTAGCACTTGAAGAAAAAAGTGAAACAAATAGTGCTTCCGCCAAATGCTAGCAACCTTCCGCCAAAGAGCAAAAAGAAATTTAGCTAGGGCTTTCCGCCATCCAGACAGAAAGAGGATACGTGGTTGCTTTGGATTGGCTAGACGAATGTCCGGACTCCCGCAAAGCTCCCCTTTGTTTGTCTCTGGTTTGAGGTAAAACAGACGTCTGGACGCGTCGACGGACCGATGCGGGACTGCGTTGGATGGAAAACTACGTCTGGACAACGCAGTTCGGACAGATGTATGCGATTTGAGGGTCAGCTTTGGAGATGCCTTACGAGGCAAGGCGTGAATTCCTAGAGAAGTTCAACATTGTGATTGATGCAAAGATCAGATTTCAAGTAACTCTCATGAAGATGTGAACGACTGTGAACTTCACTTGTCTCGCACACTATACCTATCTCGGTTGACCTGGCCGGACAACCCCTGCACAAGACCACGAGATGGAAGCTCGGGAGAGGGTCACCTTCTACCTTGACCATGACCACGAGGAGATCATGGTGTACTACAATCATGCTTGCACCTATGGTTCTGCTTCTCCAGGCTACGACCCCGAGTCGTGCCGAAGAATATAGTTAATAGGCATCTTGGCGACCCGGCCGGATGTATGACCCGGCCGGATGTAACCCGACCGGACGTATGACTCGGCCGGATGTATGACCCCGGCCGGATGTAAGCCGACTAGACGTATGGCCCCGTGGTGTAACCCGGCCGGACTTGGCGACTCACTGGTGACCCGCCCTGACCCGGCGACTCATTGGTGACCCGGCAGGCGGGTCAGAGGAGCAACAATACCCGATGGCCCAGAAGGCGGTTCATGGAAGGCCGGCTCATATTATGGTGGGCCGACTTAAGAGGAAAGGCATGAGGAATATTTCCCTTACAAGGAAGCAAGACACAAACTTGTATCCGGCTTGTAATAGAAGATAGACTAGTCCTAATCCTGGTAGGACTCCACATGTAACCCGCCCCTCCAACTTATATAAGGAGGGGCAGGGCACCCCAAGAGGGACAAGTTCCATGAGTTGGATAGATTAAGGTTAGACAAACAAGTTTATAGCTCGACTGATAGAGCACCTGTGGGAGTCCTGGATTAGGGGGTCTCCGGACAGCCGGACTATCTCCATTGGCCGGACTGTTAGACTATGAAGATACAAGATTGAAGACTTCGTCTCGTGTCCGGATAGGACTCTACTTGGCGTGGAAGGCAAGCTAGGCAATACGTATATGGATATCTCCTCCTTTGTAACCGACCTTGTGTAACCCTAACCCTCTCCGGTGTCTATATAAACCGAAGAGTTTTAGTCCGTAGGACAACAATCACAACATAAAATCATACCGTAGGCTATCTTCTAGGGTTTAGCCTCTCTGATCTCGTGGTAGATCTACTCTTGTAACACCCATATCATTAATATCAATCGAGCAGGACGTAGGGTTTTACCTCCAACAAGAGGGCCCGAACCTGGGTAAAACTTCGTGTCCCTTGCCTCCTGTTACCATCCGGCCTAGACGCATAGTTCGGGACCCCCTACCCGAGATCCGCCGGTTTTGACACCGACATTGGTGCTTTCATTGAGAGTTCTGCTGTGCCGTCACCACAAGGAAGGATGTCTCGTCCCGTCTTTAAAGACGACACTATCGCTGAGGGAGCTCTGGCTATCGGCCAAACTCTCCGGCTAGGTGATTTTCTTATGACCGCCTGTTCGGCCACTGCGCCGATGATGACTTCTTGGGTCATCGAAAGCGATCTTCACATCAACTCGGAACTCGCCGAACAGTTAGATCCAATGGAGATCTTTTCCCTAAACTAGCTCTTGGATCGTATCGCCGCCCTGGGAGTCGCTACAGACTACGATCAGATTGGGCCTAAACCCGATCTAAGAGAAATTAACTCTCCCCAGGTCACCCACCACATTGCAGTGGTGGAAGAACAATGCGGCAAAACTCCATCTATCTTAAGGACTAGCTACGTTCGGATTCCTAATCCCCCCAAACCGGATACCCACGGAGGGGAGGACGTCACTCAAATCCTGAACCCAGAATCAGGCAGCGGGCTAGATTTACTAGAAAACATTCAAGAATCCAAGCTTTCGAGTTCGGAAACTCCTTGGCCACTGAGCCTCAGATCGGGTGAGGATTCGGATTCAATACCACCCACCCACCCAAACATACGCGATCTATCCCAAATTAGGCAAGAGCCCAAAGAAACAGTACACCATTACTGGGCCAGATTCCTCCTGATCAAGAACAGGATAAAGGACTGCCGCGAGGGGGAAGCAATTTCATTCTTCTGCAATAATTGCACGGACAAGGGAATCCTCAACGCCATAAGTTGTCGCGGAATTACACGCTTTGCCGGCTTGGTGTCCATAGTGCGAAAGTACTGTGCGATGGAAAGCGCCTGGAAAACCAAAATAAAATTTTGGGATAATCCGGCCCTGAATACAAACCCAGTCCAAAATAAAAGGGTGCATTATCACAATACACCTGGGTTAACTACCAAAAAGCAAAAGCCCTCTACGGGGCAAGGAACCGTACTGGAGGGATGGCTCAACGGACCCTGCAAAATTCATAGTACAACGGATGCGATACCAACGCACAGCCTTAGAGCATGCTGTATACTCCGGTAGGTGGCCAAAAGTGGTGAGGATCTACTCCTCCCAAAAACCAAAGAGCACCACCCTGAGGATAACAGTACGGTCTTAACGGTCTTCGAGACCTTTGCGTCAAATAAAAGACGGAAGCGAACACTCCGCAGCACGTCCGAAATCTGCCACATAGCATAAACAGATCCTTGGAGCGACACGGCTATTACCTTCAATGCCAGTGACGAACCTAAATTCCGAACAGCCCGAGTACCAGCCGCACTGGTCCTCAGTCCAATCGTGGACGGCTTTCGACTCACCAAGGTACTCATGGACGGCGGCAGCGGATTAAACCTCATCTACGAGGAAACTCTTCAAAAGATGGAAATAGACTGGAGCCGCATTAAGCAAAGCAGCACAACCTTTAGAGGAATCATCCCTAGTCGGGAAGCATGCTGCGCCGGAAAAATCACACTAGACGTGGTATTCGGCACGCCGGATAATTACAGGTCCGAAGAAATTACATTCCAAGTGGCCCCGTTCAGCAGCAGATACCACGCTCTACTAGGGCGGGAAGCGTTCACAATCTTCCAAGCCGTACCCCATTATGGGTACATGAAGCTCAAAACGCCCGGGCCCAACGGAATCATCACTCTTGTTAGTGATCTGGACATAGCACTCCGCGCCGAAAATAAGATAGTTGCACTGGCCCTTGAGGCACTATCGGAAGCCCTAGCGGCCGAAGAACTAACCGCGCTGCGCTCCACGGTAAACAGGGACGACGTGATACTCGATAAAAGATCCAAGTCCACCTCCTTTAAGCCGGCGGACGAAATAGTCAAATTCCAAGTCCATCCAACGGATCCTACAAAAAACAGCTTCCATCGGGGCACAATTAAACCCTGATGTTGAGGCCGCACTGCGAGAGTTCCTACGCCAGAACTGAGATATTTTTGCCTGGCACCCTTCAGACATGCCAGGAATCCCACGCATGCTGGCTGAACACAGCCTAAATATCATAAAAGGGTTCAAGCCAGTCAAGCAGGCTCTTCGACGTTTCTCCGAGCCTAAAAGACAAGCCATGGGAGAGGAACTAGCCAAGCTATTGGAGGCCGGATTCATCAAAGACATAAAACATCCGGACTGGCTAGCAAACTTGGTGATGGTACCAAAGAAGGACAAATCATGGCGCTTGTGCGTCGATTTTAAGGACCTTAACAAGGCCTGCCCAAAGGATCCCTTCCCCCTCCCCCGCATCGATCAAATCATCGATGCTACCGCAGGACACGATTCATTGTGTTTCCTCGACGCATACTCCGGTTACCACCAAATCAAAATGGCAGAACCAGACCAAGCCGCAACGGCATTCATCACACCATACGGCCCATTCTGCTTCAACACAATGCCCTTCGGGCTAAAAAATGCTGGTGCAACATATCAACGCATGATTCAGACATGCCTGGCAAACCAGATCGGCAAAACAGTGGAGACATACGTGGATGACGTGGTCATTAAAATCAAGCATGTCGAAACTTTAGTAGACGACTTGAGGCTCACATTCGACAACCTCCGAACATATGACATCAAGCTCAATCCGGAAAAATGCGTCTTCGGCGTACCAGCAAGAAAGCTCCTGGGATTCATTGTCTCCAGTAGAGGTATTGAAGCTAATCCGGCCAAAATCCGAGCGTTGTCACAGTTGGCTACCCCAACAGACCTCAAACAAATACAAAAACTAACCGGATGCGTGGCAGCTCTAAGCCGCTTTATCTCCCGCTAGGGAGAAAAGGCATTACCCCTTTATCGCCTCCTCCGACGTACCGAACACTTCGAGTGGACGGACGCCGCCACGGCCGGACTCAACAAAATAAAAGCCATGTTGGCAACAAACCCAGTCCTGGCCGCGCCAAACATTGGCGAACCAATGCTATTATACATTGCGGCAACTCATCAAGTGGTAAGCGCAGTGCTTGTCGTCGAGCGAGAAGTGGACGGACACAAATTTCCCATTCAAAAGTCGGTTTACTACGTGTCCACTTTCCTTACTCCATGCAAATCGCGATACCCGCATTATCAAAATATAGCGTACGCGGTATTTATGGCATCCAGGAAGTTGCGACACTAGTTTCAAGAGTGTTCGATAACAGTAGCCTCGGAAGTACCACTTAACGATATTATAAACAACCGCGGCGCGACGGGTCAGATTGCCAAATGGGCCATTGAGCTCCTCCCATTCGACATAACTTACAATCCACGGCGAGCTATTAAATCGCAAGTTTTGGCTGACTTCGTCGCCGAATGGACGGAAGCCGAACTCCATAAAGAGTACGTCACATATTCAAACTGGATCATGCACTTCGACGGCTCCAAAATATTGGCTGGTCTGGGGGCCAGCGTCGTTTTGACGTCCCCAACAGGAGACACAGTTCAATACGTATTGCAGATAATGTATACGGACTCCAACAATGCAGCCGAATATGAGGCCCTTCTACATGGTCTCCGGATGGCAGTATCCATGGGCATTCAACGCCTAGAGGTGCGCGGGGATTCAAACCTTGCAATATCCCAAATAAATGGATACTTTGATGCCAAGGATCCAAAAATGGCCGCTTATCGCAATGCCGTCCTAAAAATGTCAGCACGGTTCGAGGGGCTCGAATTTCACCATGTGGCTCGGGAAAACAATCAGGCGGCAGATATCCTCGCCCGCATTGGTGCAAAACGCGACGCAGTCCCTCCCAACATTTTTCTGGAAAGGCTTTTCAAGCCATCCGTAGCATGGTAAGGGGACACCGGTAACAATAGTCCGGACCCGGCCAAAATACCCGATACCGAACTCTCTGACACAATCGGAGGCTCCGCCACCGAAATAACACAATCAGCCCACGAAATAATGGCTATTATCGCCCCGTGGACAGAACCATTCCTGGCCTACTTAACTAGACAGGAACTCCCAGAGGACCAAAATGAGGCACGCTGCATAGTGCGGCGATCAAAGGCCTACAGGGTCCACGAGGGAGAATTGTACAAGAAAAGCGCTACCGGAGTCCTTCAATGGTGCATCTCCGAAGAGGAAGGACGGAACCTTTTGGCAGAAATTCATGCCGGACTCGGCGGTCATCACGCCGCAGCCCGGGCTCTTGTGTGCAAGGCCTTCCATACAGGATTCTATTGGCCAACGGCCCGGGCAGACGCACAGGACTTAGTCCAGCGTTGCGCCGGTTGCCAGCTCTTTGCAAATCAAAGCCATATGCCACCCACCGCCCTCCGAACAATACCCATTACATGGCCCTTTGCGGTCTGGGGGCTTAACATGGTTGGACCCCTTAAAGGTGGAACCCACAAGAAAAATACTTATTGGTCATGGTGGATAAATTCACCAAATGGATAGAGGCCAAACCGGTTAAAACAGCCGAATCCGGACCGGTGATAGATTTCATATCCGGGGTTGTACATCGCTACGGCGTCCCCCACAACATCATCACTGATAACGGCACGAACTTCACGGCCGACGAGGTAAAACTCTGGTGCGGCAAAATGGGCATCAAGCTCGATTATGCTTCAGTCTACCATCCACAAACCAACACTCAAGTCGAACGAGCAAATGGTCTTATAATGAGCGGCATTAAACCCAGACTAGTGCGCTCCTTAACAGAGTCTGACACGCACTAGGTAGAGGAGCTCGACTCCGTACTCTGGGGGCTGCGGACCACGCCGAATCGTAGTACCGGATACACATCATTTTTTATGGTGTACGGCGCAGAGGCAGTCCTGCCCTGTGACATAATCCATGACTCACCTCGAGTGCGCATGTACGAAGAAAGAGAAGCCGAGCTCGATCGGCAAGACAGTCTGGACACCTTGGAGGAAGAGCGCGACGTAGCCAAAGCCCGTTCCGCATTTTACCAGCAACAGGCCCGCAGATACCAAAGCAGAGAAGTACGAGCCAAAACTTATAATGTTGGCGAACTAGTTCTCCGGCTGCCGGATAAGAAAAAGAACAAGCTAGATCCCAAATGGGAAGGTCCCTTCGTCATCGACCAAGTTCTGACCGGCGGAGCGTACCGACTGCAGGATGCATCGACTAGTCGACTCGAGCTGAACCCATGGAGCGCAGCCAGGCTCCGAAGATTCTACCCCTAGCACTAAACTTTATGTTAGTCCCTTCCCTTTGTCCATTTGCTGCATATGCATCGTCTGTCTTGTTTCCCTTTCTCTCTTTTATTCCTCTAGATCTTCAAGGGTCACCTTGTGCCTCGCTTGTACACTACAGAGGTGCTAGCCGCACTATCTACACCTGGGGGCTTCTTTCACAGAAGCTTAAATTATTTACCTGGGCATCACAACCAACACATGCGTTATACTTCCGCATGTACCTTTTTTCACCATTATATGCATCGATATGACTTAAGTTTTGGCCAAGCTGGGTTGCCTGGCTCTTGTATTTATGCCCTACGTTCCCGTTAATTCGGCTAGGGCATAAGGGGAGCACCTCTGCGATTGTTACCGTCGGGTCAGCTGGACGTGTACCTCAAACTGGGTGAAGCCGAAAGCTAGCATTCTTAAGAGAATATTCGGTCGGTGAACAAAAGATTACTTTTATTTATTAACCATATCTGCCCCCAGACGTTTTTACTGCGCTTCTTGTCGCAGTCCGAACATGCACTTTAGGGCATGTCTACCCAGGGAAAGGAACCCTTAACAGAACTATTCTCTCTAGAAGATGTTTCTTACTACCCATGTAATATAACATAATGTAGCGACCAGACCTCAAACAGTCTGATCTCTGTGCTCAGGTGTCATCCCTGGATCAGTAATGCTGACACCACACAGTACTTGAAGGATTTATAACAGAGTAGCAATCACACACTTTTACATCGAGTGTCTCAATAGAGAACTTATTATAATAAATATGGCTTAAGGCCATCTAATAACGATAACAGCGGAAGGCTTGGAAGATAAGTGAGTCCATCAACTCCAACGGCATCACTGAGTATAGAACCATGACCTAAAAACTCCTTAATCGTCGTCTGAAAAGTCTGCAACATTAACGTTGCAGCCCGAAACGGGTCAGCACATGGAATATGCTGGCAAGGTAACACATAGAGAGTAATGGAATGAAACAGCTATACTATATGCATATTTGGCTGGTGGAAAGCTCTATGGTTACAGTTTTGCGTAAAGCCAATTTTTCCCTACTGCAAAGGAATAAATTTTATTTAACTATCATGGTAGTTGTTAAACATTGAGAATGGTTGACAGCATCCTCAATCCCAATTAAGCATCATCATTAAACAAAACCCAACAAAATTAAATTTAGAGTAACATGTTGAGATTCACATGATAATCCAAGTACTAGATACTCAAGATGTCCATAACCGGGGACACGGCTAACCATGATTAGTTTATACACTCTGCAGAGGTTTGCGCACTTTTCCCCACAAGACTCGATCGCCTCCGTTTGGTTTCTCGCACTACATGGTGTTTGAGAAGACGGATGACCGAGACATAGTCTTTCAGAAGCGCTAGCACCTTACGATGGATAGACCGTTACACCTACTTTCCCCTACATCTGCTAGTCTACCCTGTAAGAGTTCGCACGACTTAATCAACTATGCTAGAGCCCATAATAGCTTGTGGCTGCACACGGAAGTTTCTAGTATGAAAAATCTCATGATCCCTTTGGGCCTGGGTGGCGGTCCATAAAGAAAAACAGGCAATCCTGGAATACCCAGGTACCTCAATCCACCCAGATGTGTGTTTAAGTTGCCACCTTAGATAAACCATTAATTAACAAACTCACATCTGTCATGGATATCACTCACCCAATCCACGTCTACTAGCATAGCATGGCATAATAGGCAAACGTAGAAGTAACTCCCAAAGGTTTGATAATACAACAGGTAATAGGTACTACCTCAACTACTTCCCATCCCACAATTTAATTAGATCCTAATCATGCAATGTTTGAGGATTGATCTAATGCAATAAAACTGGGTAGTAGGAGGTATGATCAAAGTGTTACTTGCCTTGCTGATGATCCACGAAACCTAGAGATTCGAAGTAACAGGCGGCGCACTCCGGGTATTCTATCACAGACAAACAAACAAACATACAATAAGTATTCATCTAATGCACAGGTAAAACTCAAATAAGAGATCTAACCAGAAGGTTCAACTTAAGAACTCTGGTTTGCAAAAAGAATCAACTCAAACGAAGCAACGAAAGTCAAACGGCAAAAGAAACAGACTTCGTTTACTATTCTGGATCTAGGGCAATTTTTACAGTGGCAAAAACTTGTTTAAGTTGGTTAAACGGATAGAGGGTTTCGAGACGAAACTCCAGGCGCTTGAATCGCCTGATTCCGATAAACGAGCGAAAAGTTATACTAAAACGAAAATCGGATCAGGAATCGCGATCAGAAAAAATCGCGGATTTAATCCGAGAAAAGAAAAAAACGACGAACGTTCGCTAGAATGAACGAACGAACGCTCGCTATTTAAATAAATCGGAAAACCCGATCTATTTAAAAAACCAAAACTAAAAAAACGAACAAAACCGTCGAAAAAACCGAACGGTTTTTCGGAGAAAAAGACGGCGTCTAAAAAAAATCTACCCGGCAACTCCGGCGAGAGATCCGGCGGCGGCGGCGGGGCTCCGGCGGTCGCGGCGGCGCGGTGGTCGGCGGCGGCAGCGGGGCGACGGCGGCGCGGCGGTCGACGACGCGGGGCGGCGGCGACGATGGCGGAGGCGGCGGCGGGGCTGGGGCTAGGGTTTGGGGAGGCTCCCGGGCCGGGCTCCCGGCTTATAAAGCCTGGACGGGCTTAGTGTCCAGGTCGGACACGGCCCATAGGTCGGTTGCGTTTTTTTAATATTCCGCGCAGAAAAACAAATAAAAGAAAACTAAACGGACTCCAAAAATCCCGAAATAAATTTTCCCGGGCTTCTAAAATCAAGCCGCACAAGGTGAACATTTATTTGGGGCCTAAGTGCAATTTTGAAAAACGCACTTTTTTCCTAAATTCAAATAAAATAACGAAAAACTCCGAAATAAAATCTTATTTGATTTTATTATTAAATCCTTAATATTTCTTTATTTTGAGAAAGTCATTTTATTCCCTCTCTCATATTTTTGTAATAGAAATAATTGATGGTAAAATAATTAAAATCAAATGATCCTATTCTCAAAATTTGAGAAAACCCAAATATGAAAATAACGAAATCCCCAACTCTCTCCGTGGGTCCTTGAGTTTTGTAGAATTTATAGGATCAAACCCAAAAGCAAATAAAATATGATATGCAATGATGATCTAATGTATAACATTCCAAATTGAAAATTTGGGATGTTACAAACCTACCCCCCTTAAGATGAATCTCGCCCTCGAGATTCGGGTTGGCTAGAAAATAGGTGAGGGTGGTCCTTGAGCAAATCTTCCTCTCGCTCCCAGGTGGCTTCATCCTCCGTGTGGTGGCTCCACTGAACCTTACAAAACTTGATAACCTTGCTGCGGGTGACTCGGCTGGCAAACTCGAGAATCTTAACTGGTTTCTCCTCATAGGTCAAATCACTGTCCAACTGGATTGCTTCCAGTGGTACCATATCTCTCTCCGCGTGGCACTTCTTCAACTGAGAAACGTGGAACACATCATGAACTCCTGACAATCCTTCGGGCAATTCCAACTTGTAGGCCACTTCTCCCATACGTTCCAATACTCGGTATGGTCCTACAAATCGTGGCGCTAACTTTCCCTTAACACCAAAGCGCTTTATTCCCCGAAGTGGGGATACTCGAAGATAAACTCTGTCTCCGACTTCGTAAACTGTCTCCTTGCGTTTAGAATCTGCATAACTCTTATGCCTGGATTGAGCTACCTTCAGCCTATCGCGTATCAATTTCACCTTCTGTTCAGACTCCTTAATCAAATCAGGTCCAAACAACTGGCAGTCTCCAACTTCATCCCATGACAACGGTGTCCTGCACCTCCTTCCGTACAAGGCTTCGAAAGGGGCCATCTTTAAACTGGATTGATAGCTGTTGTTGTAAGAGAATTCTGCATATGGCAAATTGTCGTCCCAACTAGATCCATAATCTAGCGCACAAGCTCTCAGCATGTCCTCCAAAATCTGATTGACTCTCTCGGTCTGTCCATCTGCTGTGGATGAAAAGCTGTGCTGAACTCTAGCCTGGTACCCAAAGTTTCGTGCAACTGATTCCAGAACTTTGAGGTAAACTGGGTTCCTCTATCTGATACTATACTCCTCGGAACTCCATGTAAGCATACAATCCTGGTCATGTATATCTTTGCCAACTTAGCACTGGTGTAAGTGGTCTTTACCGGGATGAAATGAGCTACTTTCGTCAACCGATCAACTACAACCCAAATCGAGTCATAGCCTGAACGAGTCCTGGGTAATCCCGTGATAAAATCCATGCCTAACTTATCCCACTTCCATTCGGGTATCGGCAATGGTTGTAGCAATCCTGCTGGTTTTTGATGCTCTTCCTTTACTCTCTGACATACATCACATACTGCTACGTACTCCGCAATATCCTTCTTCATTCCGGTCCACCAGAAAATATCCTTCAAATCCAAATACATCTTGGTATTTCCTGGGTGAATCGAATACGGTGAATCGTGTGCCTCTTGCAGAATCAACCTCCTGATCTCCGGGTCATTGGGCACATAAACACGGTCTTCAAACCATAGGGTGTCGTGCTCATCCTCACGAAATCCTTTAGCCTTTCCTTCGCTCATTTTCTCCTTTATAGAGGCAATCTCCTTGTCAGTCTTCTGAGCTTCTCTGATTCTATCCATCAAAGTTGACTGAATCTCCAATGCTGCTACATAGCCTCTCGGAACTATTTCCAAACATAGCTCACGAAGATCCTCGGCTAACTCCTTTGGTATTTCTCCCGTCATTAGTGTATTGACATGGCTCTTACGGCTCAATGCGTCAGCTACTACATTAGCCTTTCCGGGATGGTAATGCAATCTCATATCATAATCCTTGATGAGCTCCAACCATCTCCTTTGTCTGAGGTTTAACTCCTTCTGCGTGAAAATGTATTTCAAACTCTTGTGATCCGTGTACACCTCACAATGATTTCCAATGAGGAAATGTCTCCATATTTTCAATGCATGCACTACGGCTGCTAACTCCAAATCATGTGTGGCATAATTCAATTCGTGGGGTTTCAGTTGTCGTGAGGCATATGAAACAACTCTCCCTTCCTGCATAAGCACTGCTCCAAGTCCTCGTCGTGAAGCGTCGCAATACACCTCATAATCCTTGGTCTGGTCTGGCAAAATCAACACTGGTGAAGTAACCAAGCGTTTCTTCAACTCCTGGAAACTAGCCTCACACTCCTCAGTCCATATGAACTTGGTATCCTTCTTTAACAACTCCGTCATAGGTTTTGCAATCTTGGAGAAATTCTCAATAAATCTCCGGTAGTATCCTGCGAGTCCAAGGAAACTCCGGATCTCTCCAACTGTGGTTGGTGCTTCCCACTTGGTCACGGTATCAACTTTAGTGGGATCTACTGCTATACCTTCTCCGGATATAACGTGTCCGAGGAATCCTACTTCCTTCAACCAAAACTCACATTTGCTGAACTTGGCATACAACTGATGTTCTCTGAGCTTCTCAAGTACCAATCGCAAATGTTCCTTATGCTCCTCTTCATTCTTCGAGTAAACCAGGAATATCATCAATGAACACCACGACGAACTTATCCAAGAACTCCATAAACACTTTGTTCATCATGTTCATAAAATAGGCAGGTGCGTTAGTCAGACCAAATGACATAACGGTATACTCGTACAGCCCATACCTGGTGGTAAAAGCTGTCTTAGGTATATCCTGTTCTCGAATCTTCAACTGGTGGTATCCTGATCGCAGATCGATCTTGGAAAATACCTTAGCTCCTTGCAATCGATCAAACAGATCATTGATCATTGGTAGTGGGTACTTGTTCTTGATCGTTACTTCATTCAACCCACGATAATCAACAACCATCCTTAACGATCCATCCTTTTTCTCCACTAGAAGTACTGGTGATCCCCAAGGCGACGAACTTGGGCGAATGTAACCTTTATCCAGTAACTCCTTAATCTGCTTCTTAATCTCCACCAAATCCTTTGCAGGCATCCTGTATGGTCTCTTCGATATTGGCCCTGTGCCTGGCAATAGCTCAATAAAAAACTCAATATCTCTATCCGGTGGCATGCCTGGCAACTCTTCTGGAAATACTTCAGGGAAATCCCTTACCACTGGTACTTCCTCCTGCACAACTCCTGTTAAACAATTTACTTGAGTCCCTTCTGGCACATGTCGGGATACATACTTGATCCTTCTCCCATCTGGGGTGGTAAGCAAAATTGTCTTACTGGCGCAATCGATGTTTCCCCATACATCGACAGCCAATCCATACCGAGAATTACATCCAAACCTTGTGATTCCAAAATGATTAAATCCGAGGGAAACACATGCCTACCTATACTCAATGGTACTTGAAAACATCCTTGACTGGCCATATACTCCGCTCCTAGTGAGCTTACTAGCATAGGTGTTCTAAGAACCTTAGTGGGCAGGTTATATTTATCCACAAATCCCCTTGATATGTATGAATGCGATGCACCAGTATCAAAAAGAACGAGTGCAGTAAATGACTTAACCAAAAACTTACCGATTACTGCATCCGGCTGCTCTTCAACCTCCTCCACGTTAACGTGGTTCACCTGTCCCCTGTTGAAAGGGTTTGGCTTCTTCCTAGAGCTTCCATTGCCATTCTGGCCTTCAGGACATTCATTGGCATAATGTCCGGTCTTCTGACACTTAAAGCAAGTGACTTGGTTCAGGTCTTTCTTGGCTGGGGTTGATGGATTGGTACAGTTCTGGCCGTTGCTTCCTCCATTGCCATTACCATTCTTGGTGCCGTTGTGATTGTGCGAGCTACCTCCTCCATGGGTATGCTGAAAATGTCCTCCCGATCTAGGGGTAAAACATGGCTTCTGCTGAGCTCCTGAATTGTACTTCCCTTGTCAATACTTCCTCTTGCGGTTCTCAATTTGCTGCTGCTTGCCTTCAATCATAAGAGCACGGTCTACCAACTCCTGGTAGTTGTTGAAGGTTGCTACCATCAACTGCATGCTCAACTCATCATTCAGTCCTTCCAGAAACTTCTCCTGCTTAGCTGCATCTGTAGCAACGTCATCTGGAGCATAACGTGCTAATTTACTAAAGTCCTCCACATACTGGCCAACTGTCCGTCCTCCTTGGCGCAAGTTGCGAAACTCTCGCTTCTTCATGGCCATAGCTCCTGCTGAAACATGGGCAGTTCGGAAAGCCTGCTGAAACTGGTCCCATGTGATAGTGTTGACAGGGAAAGTGGCTGTGAAATTCTCCCACCATGATGCTGCGGGTCCTTCAAGCTGATGTGCGGCAAACTTCACCTTCTCCGCATCTGTGCATCCTGCTGTGGTCAACTCTCTAGCTGTCTTGCGGAGCCAATCATCTGCTACTATCGGCTCGGTGCTACTGGAAAACACCGGCGGATTCAGCCTAAGAAAACGGGCTAAGTGATCAACAGGTGGTGGTGGTGGTGGGTTGTTGTTGTTGTTCCCCTGATTCTGATTCTGGACTAGCAACTGCATCAATGTGTTCTGCTGCTGGATCAACTGGGTGAGCTCCGGTGGAAAGGTAAATCCGGGGTCACGTCTCGGAGGCATCTGAGGGTTTAGAAAAGATGAGATTTAAGAATAGAGGGGGTCTAAAGAGAAAACACTACCCATATGCACATGAGGCAAAAACAAACAATTCACTTCATTCAATCAAACAAGGGCATACAATCGATCTAACTATCGCAAAAGTGCTCGGACTACTGTATTTACATGGTGGACTACTACTACTGATGAGGTGGTCTACTAGAAATATTCTTCGGTTGCAGACTCCATGATATCTGCTCCGGCTTCATCAACATAGTCATCATCGCTATCATCTGGGTCCGAGTCGGTGTCGTCGATGATGATGTAGTCTTCCGGGCGAATCTCCTTGGGTTCTTCGTCTTCATCTACTGGTGTAGGGCCTCTCATAAATATTCCGATCTTCTTGATCAGATCGTCATTCTTCTCCACCAATACTTCAATTTCTTCTTCATAATCTTCACGTGTAGCCTTGAGTTCTTCCTCCAGTTCTTTGATTCTTGTCTTAGCCTTCTTCAGGTCTATCATGTCGGCGCACATCTGGTTCTCCTGTCGTCGAATGTGCTGGTTTAATTCCTGGATAAAAGCTGCAATTGATCTATCCTTTCTGGTGCTGATCATCTCCCAGTGCTCATCTCGGTGCCCACAAATCTGGTAGATAGTATTCTTGAGATCATTGCGGTAGACTTCTCCAATGCGTCCCATGGCGATGTGAGCTGCCATGCTCTTTCCTAGACTCCAAGTTGGTGCATCAAAAGAAAACTCTATGGGCTCAGTGACTGGCATGAACGTCCTTCCTGGAACTTGAACTTGAATCATCCAGCGCTCTTCTCCAGGTAAAGTGGCGTTGTAGGTTCCGGTGAAGCTTGGTACTCCTATGTTCAGGTATCTAGTGACTTCCTTCAAGTGGCGTCCAAAGGGTGTATCTTCATCCGGTTGCGTGAACTTGTTCCTTGCATCCGCCATCCTAAAGAGTAGAAAAGATGAGAGGTCAGAAGAGAAGAGAGTGAATAGTGATCTAGGTCTTTAGCTTAGTGGTCGTGTCCTACAGTCAGCGTGTGCTCTGATACCATCGTTGTAGCGACCAGACCTCAAACAGTCTGATCTCTGTGCTCAGGTGTCATCCCTGGATCAGTAATGCTGACACCACACAGTACTTGAAGGATTTATAACAGAGTAGCAATCACACACTTATTACATCGAGTGTCTCAATAGAGAACTTATTACAATAAATATGGCTTAAGGCCATCTAATAACGATAACAGCGGAAGGCTTGGAAGATAAGTGAGTCCATCAACTCCAACGGCATCACTGAGTATAGAACCACGACCTAAAAACTCCTTAATCATCGTCTGAAAAGTCTGCAACATTAACGTTGCAGCCCGAAACGGGTCAGCACATGGAATATGCTGGCAAGGTAACACATAGAGAGTAATGGAATGAAACAGCTATACTATATGCATATTTGGCTGGTGGAAAGCTCTATGGTTACAGTTTTGCGTAAAGCCAATTTTTCCCTACTGCAAAGGAATAAATTTTATTTAACTATCATGGTAGTTGTTAAACATTGAGAATGGTTGACAGCATTCTCAATCCCAATTAAGCATCATCATTAAACAAAACCCAACAAAATTAAATTTTAGAGTAACATGTTGAGATTCACATGATAATCCAAGTACTAGATACTCAAGATGTCCATAACCGGGGACACGGCTAACCATGATTAGTTTATACACTCTGCAGAGGTTTGCGCACTTTTCCCCACAAGACTCGATCGCCTCCGTTTGGTTTCTCGCACTACATGGTGTTTGAGAAGACGGATGACCGAGACATAGTCTTTCAGAAGCGCTAGCACCTTACGATGGATAGACCGTTACACCTACTTTCCCCTACATCTGCTAGTCTACCCTGTAAGAGTTCGCACGACTTAATCAACTATGCTAGAGCCCATAATAGCTTGTGGCTGCACACGGAAGTTTCTAGTATGAAAAATCTCATGATCCCTTTGGGCCTGGGTGGCGGTCCATAAAGAAAAACAGGCAATCCTGGAATACCCAGGTACCTCAATCCACCCAGATGTGTGTTTAAGTTGCCACCTTAGATAAACCATTAAATTAACAAACTCACATCTGTCATGGATATCACTCACCCAATCCACGTCTACTAGCATAGCATGGCATAATAGGCAAACGTAGAAGTAACTCCCAAAGGTTTGATAATACAACAGGTAATAGGTACTACCTCAACTACTTCCCATCCCACAATTTAATTAGATCCTAATCATGCAATGTTTGAGGATTGATCTAATGCAATAAAACTGGGTAGTAGGAGGTATGATCAAAGTGTTACTTGCCTTGCTGATGATCCGCGAAACCTAGAGATTCGAAGTAACAGGCGGCGCACTCCGGGTATTCTATCGCAGACAAACAAACAAGCATACAATAAGTATTCATCTAATGCACAGGTAAAACTCAAATAAGAGATCTAACCAGAAGGTTCAACTTAAGAACTCTGGTTTGCAAAAAGAATCAAATCAAACGAAGCAACGAAAGTCAAACGGCAAAAGAAACAGGCTTCGTTTACTATTCTGGATCTAGGTCAATTTTTACAGTGGCAAAAACTTGTTTAAGTTGGTTAAACGAATAGAGGGTTTCGAGACGAAACTCCATGCGCTTGAATCGCCTGATTCCGATAAACGAGCGAAAAGTTATACTAAAACGAAAATCGGATCAGGAATCGCGATCAGAAAAAATCGCGGATTTAATCCGAGAAAAGAAAAAACTGACGAACGTTCGCTAGAACGAACGAACAAACGAACGCTCGCTATTTAAATAAATCGGAAAAACCAATCTATTTAAAAAACCAAAACTAAAAAAACGAACAAAACTGTCGGAAAAACCGAACGGTTTTTCGGAAAAAAAAAACGGCGTCTAAAAAAAACTACCCGGCAATTCCGGCGAGAGATCGCGCGGCGGCGGCGGGGCTCCGGGGTCGGCAGCGGTCGGCGGCGGGGCGGTCGGCGGCGGTCGGCGGCGGCGGCGGGGCGGGGCGGCGGCGGCGGCGGCGGAGGTGGCGGCGGGGTTGGGGCTAGGGTTTGGGGAGGCTCCCGGGCCGGGCTCCCGGCTTATAAAGCCTGGACGGGCTTAGTGTCCAGGTCGGACACGGCCCGTATGTCGGTTGCGTTTTTTTTATATTCCACGCAGAAAAACAAATAAAAGAAATACTAAACGGACTCCAAAAATCCCGAAATAAATTTTCCCGGACTTCGAAAATCAAGCCGCACAAGGTGAACATTTATTTGGGGCCTAAATGCAATTTTGAGAAATGCACATTTTTTGCTAAATTCAAATAAAATAACGAAAAACTCTGAAATAAAATATTATTTGATTTTATTATTAAATCCTCAATATTTCTTTAATTTGGGAAAGTCATTTTATTCCCTCTCTCATATTTTTGTAATAGAAATAATTGATGATAAAATAATTAAAATCAAATGATCCTATTCTCAAAATTTGAGAAAACCCAAATATGAAAATAATGAAATCCCCAACTCTCTCCGTGGGTCCTTGAGTTGCGTAGAATTTCTAGGATCAAACCAAAATCAAAATAAAATATGATATGCAATGATGGTCTAATGTATAACATTCAAAATTGAAAATTTGGGATGTTACACATAACTAGTTGGGCACTTGTCTGATAAAGCACTAATGACCCCTACGCCTAGTCTCCACGCATGCCCTGGTTCTTATATAACCGAGAGGGTATTCGGATACACTCCGGACTATCGGGTCCCGAGGTTGAAGCGAAAAGGCCCGCCACGACAAACGATCTACAATCCGGCTAGAAGGCATCATATATGTCACTTTACAATTACATAGTCAACTTGACTGGTTGAATTCTTCTTCAATGCCGTCCAATAGGCTGTCTAGTCTACAGTCCTGTTGGGAATACTTTGCGGCCAATTCTACTTGGTCATACACTAAATTTACAGGGATCTCCTTGTCATCAGGCCTCACAGGTCCGACTTCGGCCATATGGTTTGGGTCAGCCTTCGTGTACCGTGTCTTCACCATCGCCCAAGCTTCCCTGGCGCCCTGACGGCAGGCCGATATCTTTCATAATCGGAAGCGTCGTCGTGCTCCCTTCAGCTTTTCTGCAAGCTCCCCAAGGCCTTCGGGTAGGGAGACGGACGGCCACAAGGCCTGGGCAACGCCTCGCATCACCTGCCGAACTCGTTCGTGCAACTGTGCGAGCTCGGGAAGAAGATCACCCATCGAACTAGGCATCTCCTCGGCAGGACGACCTGTTAACATACCTACAGACATAACTCTGTCAGCCAGCTTCCCCGCCGAACTATTTTTAAGTTCGTTCAAGCACTTATTAAATATGCCGCGCCGAAGCCGTCGATTCTCCTTAACAGAGTCCGACAGTTGGGCACGAACATCTTTCAGTTCCACGCCCAGCTTGGTGTTGGCATCTTGGAGATCATTCTTCTCCTGCCTCACCCTTGTAAGCACATTCTCACCAGCTTTCAGCTGGCGTTTGAGCTGTTTCTTATCCAGATTCACTCCAACGTCATCTGCAATTTTTTCGTCAGATTCGCATATAAAGCCGCACTCTAATATGATACTTATCATTTGACGGATATGTTACCAGCGGGGGTCTCTTTGGGCTCCCCTGCGGCGGACAGTGCGGCCTGAAGTTGGGCTTTGCACTCTTCCAGCTCCTGGGACAGTTGAGTATTCTTTTCTGTAAGAACCTACATAACAAATGATCCTTAAATCAGTTATCCTAACTGTTTCAAGTCTCAGGGGCTACTGATATATATAATCATCAACTTTTCTCACCCGTATGTCTTTTACATACTGCTCCGTGGCTCTGGCTAGACCATCTTGAGCGGCATGGAGGTGCGCGTCTCTCGAGTTGAAGGCATCCAACGCCTATGGGGAGAAACAAGCGTCACAAAGAACAGTCCGGGGACGCCTGTGGTTCATGGCACTTTCCACCTCATAATGGGTGGCGGACAGTCTATCTGTATCCTCTGTCGGAGGAGCACCCGGCGCACGCCTTGTACTCGTTCCCACCTCTGAGCCTGGCCTTGGAGCCCGGCTTGTGGAGGCGCGATTGGTAGCCTCTCCGGGTATAGTCCGGCGAGTGCTCTTTTTCCTGAAAAGAAGGCATGGGCGTTAGTATGCCTCTGAAAATTATGTCTTGCAATAAAAACGGCGCGCCATACCACTGCGTCGGTGCCTCAATCCGGACTGCGGATCTTTTTAGCCTGCCTGGCCTAGCGGCCCCTTGTTGGCTAGTTGCCACGGGCTCGACCTTCTGCTCCGAGGACTTCCCCTGCAAAACACGGCTGTTATACGACAATAAAAAGAGCACAAGGACGGATCCCTTTTTAACTGTTGGGATTTCGGTCTCAGTCACCTGTGAGGCTGGAAATAGCCCAGGGTAATCGGCCGTAATGGCCACCAAGGTATTGTCATTACTCCCTTGGTAAAATACCCCATCGATCAGCTCCACGGATATGTCTGGATCCTCCTGGGAGGCCGGGTCAAGGGACCATCCAGGGTCCTCGGGCTATGGGGGAGGGTTGTTTATCTCCTTTACTGCCTGGCGCAGCTCCTGCGATGAAATCGCTAGAATGAATACTTAAACTACGGGAATACAAAACGGATGGGCGAGAAAAATCTCCGCTTACCCAGCTTGGACGGTTGTACATGGAGAATCCGCCCTGCGGATTGACGCGGAGGAATTCCTCCTCTTCTCCCTTGTACAAAGTGGACAAGATCTTTATTAGATCGGCAGCCGATCCCGGCCCTTTGCGGCCGTGGCGGGTGGCGTCATCCTCCCCGTTGAAATCCCACATGGGGTGGCCCCTATACTGGAGCGGCTGCACCCCCGCATAATGCATATAGCCATGACCTCGATCATGGTCAATCCGGATCGAGCTAAAGAGCTTATCCGGCTCATCAGATAAAGAATGTACAGGTCGTCTTCCTCCAGGGGGCTCCATGGACGCCAGCTCTGACGCTTCTTCAAAGGGGCGTTGTCAAACTCTGGAAGGCCGATCCGAATAGGGTCCGGAAGGGGGACATCTTCTATATAAAACCATTCTGAAGGCCAGTCTTCGGACGTCTTCTTTGGGGTCCAGTATAGGTATCCGGTCCCGGCGATACGCCACACTTCGGCTCCGCCCACTTGATATATTGATCCCTTCTTAGAACGGAGCACCAGACAGAACAGCTTCTTCCACAGAGCGAAATGAGCCTCACAGCCCAAAAATAACTCACAAAGGGCTACGAATCCCGCGATATGCAGGAGAGAAGCAGGCGTGAGGTTGTGCAGCTGGAGGCCATAGAACTCCAGAAGCCCTCGGAGAAACGGATGGATTGGGAATCCGAGCCCTCTTACCAGATAAGGGATAAGGCACACCCGCTCTCCCTTGGAGGGATTGGGATGGCTCTCCGCTTGCTCTCCGCCATTATAGGTGGCAATCCCGGCTTGAACTGGGACCAGGTACGCTGGGGGAAGAAATCCCTTGGACTGAAGCATCACCAATTTGCTATACGGGATGGAACATCTCTCCCAATCTCCAGGCTTGGAGCTAGGGGTGCGAGAGGAGGAGCTGCATCGACCGGCCATGGTGGAATGGATCTCTATCGGGTACGCTCTGATGAAGACTCGGCAAGGGAGGATGATGTGATTTGGATCTGAATCCTCGTCTTTTTAAATAAGCGTCCCATTTGTATAGCTAGGGGGGTAAATGTGAAAACACCCTGGCTCTTCACATTCGCTCAACACGTGGAAAGTGGCCATTATTGGACGCGGAAGCCAAGAAATACAAACCATCACGAGGAACCGGACATTATTTCGACAGGTACACAGAATTTGGAGAAGGAACCCGCCCTGCAATGCCGAAGACAACTGCGCACCGGACTCATCGTCATTGAAGCCTGGTTAAGGGGCTACTGTGGGAGTCCTGGATTAGGGGGTCTCCGGACAACCGGGATATCTCCATTGGCCGGACTGTTAGACTATGAAGATATAAGATTGAAGACTTCGTCTCGTGTCCGGATAGGACTCTACTTGGCGTGGAAGGCAAGCTAGGCAATACGTATATGGATATCTCCTTCTTTGTAACCGACCTTGTGTAACCCTAACCCTCTCCGGTGTCTATATAAACCGAAGAGTTTTAGTCCGCAGGACAATAATCACAACATACAATCATACCGTAGGCTAGCTTCTAGGGTTTAGCCTCTCTGATCTCGTGGTAGATCTACTCTTGTAACACCCATATCATCAATATCAATCGAGCAGGACGTTGGGTTTTACCTCCATCAAGAGGGCCCGAATCTGGGTAAAACTTCGTGTCCCTTGCCTCCTGTTACCATCCGCCCTAGACGCACAGTTCGGGACCCCCTACCCGAGATCCGCCGGTTTTGACACCGACAGCACCCTTGTAATCATGTTCATCATCATCAATATCAATGAAGCAGGATGTAGGCTTTTACCTCCACCGTGAGGGGCCGAACCTGGGTAAAAACCTCGCGTCTCTCGTCCCACTCAACCCCTCTCAAACTACCACGTAGATGCATTGGCCTCACGACTAAGTCCTGACACTAAGGACATCTGTCGTGACAATTCCACGACAGTATCTAGTCATAATATGTTAATATTTCGTTGAACATGTTATATGCTAGCTACTAGTCATATCATGTTAATTAGCAATTTGATGAACTTAATTGATGTCATTTGGCTCTACTAGTAATGTCTACCTTAAATGCTATATGATATACTGTTGCTACTAAACTGAAAAATGTTATCATTTGGCTAGGAAAACACCATTGTGTAGCTTTTTTTATGTGTAAATATCAAATTAGTGGTGTGGCCCTATTATGACATGCCATCGACGATGAATATTACTGGTTGTGTGCCTTGTTACCACACGCCATCAGTATATCCCGTACCGGTGGCGTGCCTCCATGTGACACGCCACCAGTATATCTGCTATTGATGACGCGGGGTCCACATGCCACCAATATATTGTATCAGTTGCGCATATTGATGGTGTGGGGGCGACACGTCACAAAGGTGTTTTTTAACATGCCACCAGTAGCGTCTTCTGCGCTAGTGTCTGTAAGATCTCTCGACGATCAATCATGTCACTAAAATTTGCGACAAGAGAAAAATATAGGGCATCAAATTGTTTCAACAGTGTAATTGACAATTTACATTCTTTCGTAAGAAAATGTTATAGAAAGCATCACTTTCATGATTTTTTTGCGTAAGTTATGTCCACATCGATATGGATTGCAGCACGCCGTAAAGATCCTAAGTCTCTCTCTGTAAGTTATCTAAATATCATCACACGCCACTTGTCACTAATTGGTAGGGCCATAGCCCACTGTAAGCACAGCACAAAGGCAACATTTCTAGTGGATTCTCTCTAGACCTCTCTCTACTATGTACATTGCTTTCCCTCATAAAAAATAATAGTACTATGTACATTGCTCAATCCACTCATATATGGAAGACAGTAAAACCAAGGTGCATGTGTGGCTGGAAACGAGGAACAAATCAATTTGGAGACACACAAATATCTTCCGGCGCGTCTTTGACAGCACGGGTCGACAACAAAATCGGACGGATGTGATGTAAGCCTAACAATAAACAGAACAATAGACGTCTACATCGAGCTAAAGATGCGGTTTGTTTCTCAAGCCACACACACAAAAAAACGTTTTTCCCCCGCTCAAGGTGGATTCCGCAATTAGAAAAGGCTGAAATTCCCATTACAAACATGTAGTTGGACCGCGTCGGGGGCCAATAATTGGTCGTGCGAAAATCATCGGAGGACCATATGAATGAGCGCTTCACCAGCTATTCAAGAGGGAGGCAGGGTGCATGCATCCTGCGACTGTGCCCATAGCTTATGCTAGATCCCATTGCGTTGGGCATCTTCTAGGCCTGGGCTACACGATCTCATGCCGCATTGTGCGGTAAATGGAAGGGAACAATCATGCTGCAGCAGCTAGGATGGGGAGGAGTACACGACAGAGCACGGCGAGCGGGCGGGGCAATGGCCAAAAGGAGGAGGAATCTCGATCTCAATCTCAATCTCAATCCGCACTTGCACTGCCGCTAGGCCACAGTGTGTGACGAGGGCTGCCGCATCCGCATATATGCTCCACCCCACCAAATTTCCCCACTCCGATGGGCCTCACCACGCCGAAACCCATAAAAAAGAGAGGAACCAGACGATATCCGTCGTGGTTTATAAGCAAGCAATCCACCTTCACTCCCAGCCGATTATTATCCCCACCCCGGAAGCCGAAAAATCCGAAGCGATCCTCGCTGTCGTTGGCGGTTTACCCCTCGGGCTCGGGCGTTTTACGCTTGCGCCCCATGCCCGGTGAAAAGTAGTCGCAGCCAGCCGAAAATCCCCCCGTGCGCCCGCGGAGAGATGCCCACGCCGGTAGCCGCGGCGAGGCAGTGCCTGTCGCCGGCGGCCGTGACGGCGCTCGACGCCGCGGTCGTGTCCGCGCGGCGCAGGGTGCACGCGCAGACCACGTCGCTCCACCTCGTCGCCGCGCTGCTCGCGCAGCAGGCCCCGCCGCTCCTCCGCGACGCGCTCGCGCGGGCCCGCAGCGCCGCCTACTCCCCGCGCGTGCAGCTCAAGGCGCTCGAGCTCTGCTTCGCCGTCTCGCTCGACAGGCTCCCCTCCGCCGCCTCCTCCTCGTCCGCCGACGAGCAGCCGGAGCCGCCCGTGTCCAACTCGCTCATGGCGGCCATCAAGCGCTCGCAGGCCAACCAGCGCCGCAACCCGGACACCTACCACTTCTACCACCAGGCCGCCTTCCAGGCCGCCACCGCCGCCTCGCAGGTCAGGGTCGAGCTCTCGCAGCTCCTGCTCGCCATCCTCGACGACCCCGTCGTCAGCCGCGTCTTCGACGACGCCGGCTTCCGCAGCGCCGACATCAAGCTCGCCATCCTACGCCCCGCGCCGCCCATGCCGCTGCTCGGCCGCCTCCCTACGCGGGCCCGCCCGCCGCCTCTCTTCCTCTGCAGCTTCGCCGCCGCCGACGACGCCGACGTGCCCTCGCCCGCCGGGAGCATCGCCGGCGGCGCCGGCGAGGAGAACGGCCGCCGCATCGCCGAGATCCTCGCCCGGGGCCGCAACCCCATGCTCGTGGGTGTCGGGGCCGCGTCCGCCGCAGCGGACTTCGCCGCGGCCTCGCCGTACCGCGTCCTCCCCGTCGGTCCAAACTCCATCGACCAAACAGAACTCGGCGTGGAAGCGGCGATGGCTGGCGCCACCTCCGGCCTCGTCGTAAGCGTCGGTGACCTCAGAGAACTGGTCCCGGATGACGGCGAGCTCCAGGAGAGGGGGCGCCGGGTGGTGGCGGAGGTGACGCGGGTGCTGGAGACGCACAGAGAGGGGCGTGTCTGGGTGATGGGGTGGTCGGCCACCTACGAGACCTACCTCACCTTCCTGTCCAAGTTCCCCTTGGTTGACAAGGACTGGGAGCTCCAGCTGCTGCCGATCACGGCGGTGCGCGCCGGCGGGCTCATGCCTCCGGCAACCACGGCATCTCCTTTACCCAAGTCCGCAAGGTGAAGAAGCCCTTTCACTTTTGCACATATATATCTTTTTTTTGAAACTTTTGCACATATATATCTGTCATAGTAATTGTTTATGCTTAGGGTTTGATTGGCAACCATTAGGTGGCTGACTGGTCTCGGTGCTTAGTTTATTATCCGGATGTTTCTTAATTCGAAATTACTACACGTACGATGCTTCTTGTCTGACCTACACGTACGATGTTTTCATTCCATATAAGCGTGTACGCCCATCGTAGCATTTGGTATTTTTCAGCGATGCATGCTTCATTTGAGTGTACTGTAGTTACTACTAGTGGAGTGCACGTAGCTCAACAAGGTCTTTATTAAATATATAATCTATGTACTAGCTAGTAGAACCATTTTCTCCTGCCGACAGTTTATAGTGGTTTTACCTGCCCGGATATGCTTACTTAAGCGGTCAATGTGTTCATGCTTGTTACCGTATTTGAATTATGAAGTACGTCAAACTGAAGCCATGTTATTGTGGTTGTTCCATCTATGGTTCAGTTCATTCTCTGCACATTTTCCTTTTCTTTCTGATACTGTACTATTCAAGTGTTCCATGGCGGGGAAAATGGAACTTGAATTTTGTTATGTATTTCAGAACTGTTTCATCTTGAATTCGGATAGTATACTTGAAAGATGATTTGGGTTGTACTGGTCAGAGCCAAGAGTATGATGGTTTTATCATTGACTAGTGGTGCTTAAGACACGGAGTGTTTCCATGCAGTATATTCTTTGGATACATTAGGCCTTCCACTATGTGTTAGGTGCCAAAACTCTGAAAAGTTTGCCACATACACATCTATGTCAGATACAAAATATTTAGCACCGCTCACACCATGTTGAGAAGTTAGCATCGATTGAAGCTTGGACCCACATAAATAAAATAGTATAGACCAGGCCAAGACACCCCACTGCCAGCGTCTCTCCTTCCTGGCTCACTGCCCTCCTTCCTGACTCACTGCAGTACGACGCCCTTACTTTATTTGCTCGATGGATTTGGCTTCGGAGCAAGTAGATGCTCCGGTGCCCATGAATTTTTATTTGGCATCGGCTTGACAATGTAGGGCATCGGTGCCAAATATCCAAAAAGCAAATTTGGCATCACTTTTGGCCTACATAGTGGAAGGCCTTACTAGCTAAACTTGATTATTACATGAAGATTCTTTATATGCACTTACTGCATCTGGGTTGATAATGTGATGTCTAGTAGTTTCAGACATTCGACCCATCTTGTTTTTAATTTTATTTGATGGGTGCTAGCCATATTCTTCAGTAATTCCTTGGCTCGCTGTTTGTTCCTTATCTGATAAGTTTTGCTTGCTGATCTTTCAAATTTCAATTCTCGTATCATTTGATCCTTTGGATGTTCGTTGTACATTTATACTACTACATATGGCAATATAGTAGAGGTTTTATTGCCATAAGATTCATGCACTTGCAATTTATAACAGCTTGATGAGAAGGGTAAGAGACACTAAACAATGCATTTTCACGGGAAAGAGTTAGGTTTCGCCTAGTGCAGCAAATTTGTTCTCTGACCGGACATTCTAATGCCCAGCCAAAATTGGGGTCATAAATGTATCAATGGTATGACTAGCTGTACCTAAAGTTGCTGTGGAATCAGAAATAGTTCATTGTACTTGGTCTGGCTTCTGTCACAGTGTCATGTACTGCAGTTTCTTTCAGCCACTGGACCTAACAGTTTCAATCTTGTAATTTGCAGCTTGGTGGAATCGTTCCTTCCTTTTGGTGGACTTGTCAATGGTTCATACGAGTCTAACAGCCTCGCAGCGCACCCTTGCCCGCAAACCCTCCGGTGTCAACAGTGCAATGATAGATGTGAGCAAGAAGTCACAACAATCGTTAAAGGGAGTGGCATTACAGCTGAAGGCCATCACCAGGGAGGTCCGTCTTCCCTGCTTCAGAATGGCAGCATGATGGGTCTTAACAGTGGACTGGATGCAATCAAGGTGTGAAGCTATTTATGTCTTTTGAAACGTTTTTAGTACAGCAGCAAAAACGCGCACGCGCCGCGTGTTAAATACATGGATAATTTTGCATCTCATTGGTATAAAAGGTGTGCAGTTTTTCTTCAGTGCAGGTTAGAGATGATCAGATGGTGTTGAAATCAAAAATATTGAATCTGCAGAAGAAGTGGAACGAGTACTGCCTGCGGCTCCACCAAGGAAGCCAGAGGATCAACACAGGTCCTTACCAGGTATTCCCACATTATACTGGTGTTCCTGTTGACACAGAAAGATCAGCAATTCTGAGCAAAGGCTCCGAGTCGGTTACAGTTCAAAGGGAGGTTATTAGGCCTTCTGCAGTACCTGCTACACATACGAATGCAACCCCAAACAAGAGTGTTTCACCTCCGTCTATCTCCAACCAAAGGAACGAAGGCCTTGTGTTGAATCTTCAAGGGAGGCATTCAAAGGGTGACGAGCAATTTCAAGACAGGCATGCGCAGTTGCGGCAAGAACACTTGTCAAGCTGCCATGATCGTGAAGATTGCATGTCGCCATCAGCTGCTGGATCCGTGGCAACGGACTTGGTGTTGAGTACGCCTCGTGGATCTTCATCCAAGGGTACAAGCTCTGTGAGCTGGAAACATGTGGTGGATTCAGAGAAGTCTACCCACCTGACACCCAGTAAGGTGGATGATTTGAATATGAAGCCCCCACAGCCCTTTGCACAACCTTACAGCTCCCGGAGTTCCACAAATATGGGGCAACCATCACCTAGTGCTCTGCATTCACCAGCTTCAGGAGGCGTGTCTGCCTTTGGCCAATGGCGAAAGCCCTCACACCTTGCAGCACAAGGTTCTGATTTGAGCGACTACAAGCTACTCGTGGAACGCCTGTTCAAGGTGGTTGGAAGGCAGGAGGAAGCCCTGAGTGCTATCTGTGGATCCATTGTTGGCTGCCAGTCAACAGAGAGGCGCCGCGGCACAAGCAGGAAGAACGACATCTGGTTCAGTTTTCATGGTTTTGACAGTATGGCCAAGCGGAGAGTTGCGGTGGCGCTGGCAGAGCTCGTGCACGGCAGCCAAGACAGCTTCATTTATCTGGACCTAAGCCTCCAGGACTGGGGCGGCTCAAGTTTCAGAGGAAAGACTGGCATAGATTGCATCGTTGATGAGTTGAGCAAGAAGCGGCGCTGTGTGATCTTCCTCGATAACATTGATAAAGCTGACTGCCTTGTTCAGGACAGCCTCTCTCATGCCGTTGACACGGGCAGATTCCGAGACATGCGCGGCAAGGAAGTTGCCATTAATGACTCCATAGTAATATTGTCAACAAGATTGGCGCGATGCAGCAAAAATGTCTCGGTTGGGGTGGAAGAGGGGCATACTTTCTCGGAAGAGAAGATCCTGGCTGCTAGAGGACGACAACTGAAGATCTTGATAGAGTCAGACACGGAGATCACCAGCAGAGGCCCTAGTAGCAGTAAGCTGGCAGTTTCCCCAGGTCACTCTCTCACCAAACTTCAAACTTCTGTGTACTCTGGTTGTGTCAGTAAGAGGAAAATTGACATTTCTGACGACCAAGAAAAGCAGCTAGAATCACCGAGCAATCCGAAGCGTCCGCACAGAACATCAAGTGTGCCCTTCGACCTGAACCTCCCCGTCGGCGACGATGGATCCAGTGACGCTGACGGCGACGACGGCAGCAGCAACGACAGTCCAGATGAGTCCATCGACAGCCTCATGGGTTTGGTCGACGGTGCGATCGAATTCAAGGCGTTCGACTTTGGCAAACTCGCCAACGACATCCTGCAGGGGGTGAGCAGTGTGCTCGGCAGCATCCTGGGCTCGGGCTGCACGTTGGAGGTCGGCGACGGCGCGATGGAGCAAATGCTTGCGGCCTCATGGGCATCGGAGGACGGGCGGCGGCCTCTGCGGGCCTGGCTGGAGCAGGTGTTCGCCAGGAGCCTCGAAGAGCTGAAGCTCAAGCGCAGCAAGCAGGCGAGCAGCTCTGCTCTTAGGCTAGTGGCCTGTGAGGACGGCGCAGCAGCAGCGACGGCGGCCAAGGAAGACGGCGGTTTTGGACCGCTGCTCCCCTCGAGAATAATCCTGGAGTGGCGATGAATGGATGACGATATCTGTATATACTGTGATGGATCGCGTCATTGTTGGTAGCTAGTCCACGGTAGTATAGCGTTATAAGCCTGGTTGCGAATTAAATAAGTTGTAGTCCACACTAGTTGATTGCTAGCAGTCTACCTTAGTTGATGATGCACTGCCTTCGTCGATCAATATATATTGGCAAGTGTATAGATTTTGACTGTAACTATTGTTGATTTCTTTGCCAATGTATACTGATTGTATATGTGGTGCTGCAAATATATAGTAGCTTTGTTATTTAGATACATTAAAACTGAGCACTTTCCCAACCCTCTCGGGACATCATCGCTAGTTTGAAGCATTTTTGGCCGTTGGATGAGTTGTGAATCGGATTGCTAGTTTGAAGCATTTTTTGCCGTTGGATGAGTCGGGAGTCGCTTCTAATCCGGTTATGTTTGCTAATAATGATCGCTAACCATCCCGGGCCACTGCTCCGGTCGCTTTTTTGGGTGCTCCGGATAAATTGGGCCTAATGGGCCTCTAGCAACCTCCTTACAGACCTGCACAGAGCGAATCGACCCGCTGCGGAGAAAAACCTACGGAGTACAAGAGAAGGTGGCACGACCATGCGGGTCTCCTATTCGTACGCCGCCGCCGATCTCCTCTTCCCTCTGGGCGGCTGCTACTCTTGCGGCTGTCGGTTCCACTCATCCCCAAACCCCGTCCCTCCCGATCCCTTCCCTCTTATGACCGAGGGTGAATCATTGGTGTGAGCGAGATGCCGCCGATGTGCAAGGAAGATGTGAAGGGGCAGCACTACACTCGCAACCCTATTGAGGCGGCGGCGGTGGACGCCCCTTGATGAAGATGTCCTTGAAGGTAACGGGCGGGCGACGAGAACGGCGCGGTGAAGAACTCTCGCGTCCTGATTCCAGTTGATATCCTAGCTATCCATGCATTTGACAGCCGGCCGTAGGGAGAAGGTCAAGGCTAAGGTATATCGCGATACTCTACCCTACCCACGTGATTCCATTTCACTTCATGACGATGCCAACACCCATTCTGAATTTAACATCAACCAAGCAGTAGGATTATCCCTCCGGATTCATTTCAGATTTCACACATGCTCTAGTTACTCATTAGTTCAAGCTAATTGGTGTTTCACATACTAATCTATTTGTTTCAACATTTTTTAATGTCTAATGTATTTGTCAACTTATGCAACTTTACTTTTGTGTTCCAAAATATTGCAGAAACTCGATATTATGATTATGAGCACGCACACACACCTTGCCGCTGGTTGGTGTGGATTGGTGATGCAAGAGCCTCGTCTTCAGAGATGCGGCAGGTGGGAGAAAGATTGACAAAGTGGTGGTGTCTCGCGGCTGGGAGGACCATGGTGACCACCCTCCCCCCTCCCCCCTCCCCCAATTTTTTGTATGTGTCACAAATTTCTCATGGATCACTGTGAGATTATTAATCATGCTTACTTTTGGGTTCACATGAATAATGCTCACGGGGAAACTTTGTTCCTTCAGTTGATCACATGGCTGAAGAAAATAACATGTAAATATATTAGTTTATTAATGTACATACAACGTATGTTAGTTTCTCTGAACAAAATAACAGGCAAAGATATTATTTTTATTAATGTATAGCATATGTCGACTTTGATGATTTGTGCCTATGAAGTGTAAAGATTTTATTCATTTTTCTTTTAGGAAAGGCTGTTATTTTCTGTACTGTTTACTCATACAGAAGGGACTTTGCTTATTTGTGCGTATCAACATATTCCTATGCTTTGCACTTAAGGAATCAATATGCGCGCACTTGCTCGAAATAAGATGAGAAATCTATTGTTTTCCCCTGCGAGTTTTTTCAAAGGTGTGCATGCATGATTATCGATGTTTTCTTTTCTCTCAATCTAGTTTTAATGGTTCTTTATTTGCAGTCCAGATCACCGTCGGCACGAAAGAAAAACGGATCATGTGCTACAGATTAAGTTTGCATCCAAAATAATATTTTAAAAATATTTAACATGTAAAATAATATCATATTCAGATTCTACACATTTTTATAATCAAATTTCATATATAACATGTTAAAATCGAAGTTATGGTTTAAAAGATATGGATAATTTAAAAAACCATTTGTTTTATATGGACCATAAATTGATTAACCGAAAAACTTGGGGGTTTCTATTAAAATGCAAAAACAATTTGTTTGACTTAAATATGGATGGCAGGTTAATTACCTCAAAAGTCAGGGTGTTTTTTGAAAAACTGTAAAAAATAGTTCATCCGTAACTTAAATTGGACTAAGGGTTAATTTACATTAAACATGGGGATGTTTTGTAAAAAGGACAACAGACGGGCAGAAACAATAGTTCAGTTTTTTGTAGGTATGGATTTTCACATCACATGGTGGTGCACGATGCCATAAAATGTCACCCGTGGCGTTCACACGTGCCACACTAGTTTGCAACGGTTCCCTAGTTTTTTTTAAACACAGTACAGACGCAAACGCTCATATAAACGCGCATACACTCACCCAGGGTACTTAAAACATTTCATGAATCTTAGAGGTACTATATACTTTCTTACGATCTATTTTACATATAGAATAAGACAAAATTTATGGAACGTAAAATTACAGTGTATTGCTATTAAAAAAGAGGGGATGGAGAATAACTATTCCTCACCCAGGGTGACGAATAGTCAATCATTATAGCAATAGATCGTGTTGCACATTAAACGTCCCTTATGTATTAAAAATTTACTTCTTTCGATCCATATTATTTGTCTTAAATTTGTCTAAATACGGATGTGTGTAGAAAAATATGGATCGGGAGGAGTACAATGCATATAAGAAAAGGTTGGCGTCAAAAAATACATTAACATAAAATCTTAATCATACATTTTCAAAAGTGTAAAACGTGCATATAAATATTCTTGGTGTACGAAAAAATATACAAGGTGTGTGGAAACAAGTAACACGTCCGAAAATATATTTCAAAATCTGTTGCACATGCATTTGAAAAATGATAAACGTGTACATAGGAAATGCTCGTGATGTATATGACAAATGTGCAAAGTGTATGAAAAAAACAGTTACACAGAAATATATGTTTAAAAAAATGTTTCTCATGTTTTGGAACACTGTAGAAAAATGTCTTATATGTATATAAAAATGTATAATGGGCACGAAACAAAAAAGTACACACAAAACATATATTTAAAAATGATGATATATTTCTAAAACATTTTACACAAAAAAAGTTTTAGATGTATATGAATATTGTTTCATGTATTTGGAAGAAATTAATCATGTATAAAAATGTTTTTGGTTCTATGCGAAAAGAGAAAGAAAAAACACGACAAAAACCTTCAAAATAAAGAAAAAACAAAGAAACCCCATAAAAACCGAGATAAAACCAAAAGAAAAGAAAAGAAAATCGAAAGAAAAAGGAAAAGAAAACAAATGTAAAAGAATGGAAACATTGAAAGCAAAGAAATACACGAAGAAAAAAGAAGAAAACCGAGAAAGAAACCAAGAAAACCAAAGAAAATAGAGAGAGAAAAGAGGAAAAAAATCATTAAAAACAAAGAAAGACAACCAAAGTAAACAAAAAATGAAATGAAAGAAGAACGAAAATAAAAAATGATAAGGAAATGGAAAAACTGATGGAAAAACAAAGGAAAACAATAAAACCCAAAGAAAACCTTGGAGGAAAGAAGACCAAGATAAAAACAAAAGAAACCTAAAAAATACTAAGAAAACTACAACAACGAACACACGAAACATCAAACAAGCGAACATGATCAAAACTCTAAAAATAGGCTGGCCCAACATAGTACACCACGTGAAAAGGTGTCAGGCGAGACACAACGTTGCTAAGCTTTAGCACTTGGGTTTGGTCACAATGTTTGGTTAAGTATACCTAGGGATTTTTTTTTTCTACTTTTAACGTTATGATATATGAAAAAGAAGTAAAACCAAGAAAACCCTACCCAAATAGTAAAACATACAAAAAAGCAACAAAGAAAAAACCCGACCCAAACAGTGAAAAGGTTTAACGGAAAAATACACGGAGAGGAAAAAAACGCACTACTACAGTTATGGGTCGTCCTGGTCGGGCAACGCTTCAGGAGAGGCTCCCAAGCGGGCGGGCTTTAGATTATTTTTTTCTAGGGGATTTATCTTCAGCTTTGGATACGGGCCGGACTTGGACTGCATTGCAGCCCAGCGGGATTTAGCCTGTCGCTCACAATCACAGCTCCTCCAGCGCCGCCGCTTGTTGGCATCCATGGCGGCGGCAGGGGAACCGGCGGGGGCTCAAGACCGGCGCCACCTCTCTCAACTACCTAATCAAAGGACGCGCAAGAATGTACGTTCCCTTGATCGTTCTTTTACTGGGGTTTTGATTTGGGCATGCGTGATGGGGCTGATTACACGATACGGCCACAGAGCTCGGCGGCAATGGCCGCGGAGGCCAAGAGGTCCGGGCGGCGCTGCCGCGCTGGGTACTTGGGTGAGGAGACGGAGGCCACGCGGAGATGACCACATGTGGGCGGGCGACCGCCGGCGAAGGTGGATCGACGGCCGCGGCAGTCCACATGTGTTCGGTGTTCCTTCTTCTTTCTGAATCACACATTGGGGCGTTGGTTAGACAGTGTTTGCTTCTGAATGCTCCCTGCTTGCTTGCTGCTCCGTGCCAGCTCAAATGTTACTAGAAGGAGCCAAAGCCTGCGGTTGCTGTTGCTAATGCGTGCGACGACTTGACTAAAAATACAACATGTGTTGCATTGATTTGCTGGTCTGGCTGACGCACCGCACACGGTATTATTCTACTCCGTATTAACATGTGGGAATTGACTGTTTAACCAAGGTCGCTCTCATCCTAGCTTTGCTGTCGCCCTGGCCAGCCACTGATCTCCTTGATTCACCATCGCCCGCAACCTCACCGGTGTGGTGGTTGATGAGGTAGCCCCCATATCTTTCGTTTTAGATCAAGAATAATGGCGCACGGTTCTTCATATATTCTGACTAGGCATGTTTGGCAATTTTGATACTGCTCCAGATCTGTTTTATCCTTTGTTTTGCTGTCGCTTTGCTGAACTAGTGTACACCTTTGATGTCGATGCTACCGGGACCATATCATTGGACGATTTGCTTGACTTTCATTTCAGCACATGTGCATTCTGTTTTCTTAATTTGCACTTTCTATTCTGCCATGCAACTGGGGGAGCTAGCTGCTAATGTCTTACTGGACTCTTTGTACCCATAATCTACGATTACTCTTATTTTCTCTCATAAGCATGCATAAGCCTCATAAAGTCTTACGATATTGTACTGATAGCAATCGTAATAATATTACCAATGCCAACCTATTGTTAGCCAAGCTGCATGATGTAGCATCACTTTCTTGCAGATAAGTGTTTGCTTCACAGAACTGCTTGTTGGATGTGTGGCCATCGTCGCTGTCGGCTCTAGGTATCTCGTTTCAAATGTTCAATGCAACATGTGTTTGATTGATTTGCTGGTATTAGCTGACACACGTACACATTAATTTGTCGTGCTTCTTGACTAGGTAAGGTCCAGCCGTAATTCCTTTCCTGCTGGCAAATAGTTACCTGCAAACTAGTTCCTCCTGACAGCACCTCATTGATCGATTGATAGATGTGCCTACGTACTGCATGTGAAACGGTGAGATTGCTCTTGGATGCTTTGTTTACATCAGCAATGAGATATTCATGCATAGTGCCAACCAAAACTTCCTAGCTAATTGTAACTATGAGTGTACATGTCGGGCAATCTTTATCATATATTCATATGTATAAATGTACATCAATTTTAGTGTGTCTACACCTAATTTGATATTGATGACATGATGTTATGCATAACCATATCATTTGCCGATTTTTTTGACTTTCATTTCAGCACGTGTGTATTGTTTCTTAATTGCCTTATCCAATCCTCCCATGGACCTGGGGGAACCAAGTAACTGCCCATGTTTTATCGGGTTTTCTGGGGTACATCTCCTTGTTCTAAAAGAACTACTATAACCTTAATTTACTACTCCCTCTGTTCCTAAATATTTGTGTTTCTAGAGATTTCAACAAGTGACTACATACAGAGCAAAATGAGTGAATCTATACTCTAAAATATGTCTATATACATCCGTATGTGGTAGTCCATTTGAAATCTCTAAAAAGACAAATATTTAGGAACGGAGGGAGTAGAACATACAAGTAAATCAACTGTGTGCTGTTATTATTTCACTATGAAATAGAACATGTATCAAAGCATGCTCAGAAGTCAGAGTGCATACATGATCTGCAAAAATATGTTAACATGCATGCCATCAAATAGAACATGCATTTCTAGTTTAGAAAAATTATTCCTCCTAGTTAGCAATATATACTGCTCCACTGGAATAACTAAAACCTCTAAAGCTCAGCAAATTTAATTTTAAAGTGCAATTTCTCTCCTATTATTTGCAACCAATTCTGTCCCTATCAATTGATATGTGTTGTTCTTTGATTTTGACTATGTGCAAGCATTATCTGAAATGGTCAATTGATCACATGTCTATAGTGATATCAAAACAAAGAAATACTGCATCCTTTTTTCTAGTTTGTTTCTTCAAGGGTCAATCACGAAAATGAAGTTCACTTAGGATTGCAAATACAATTACTATTGCCTCAGTAAATTTTGTGTGGCCAGTTCTCATTAAAAATAGTAACAATGACGTCGATTAACTCATCCGTGTTCAGAAAGTTTATAAGTTAACAGTATAATATCTATTAAATCATGTCTACGGAGCAAAAATTTGACAGTTCAACTGCACAAAACAAAATGCACTCTAATACCTTTTGAAGTTTATGTATTGATATATCATACTCCTAGTTAAATTACTGAAATAATATCGTATTCTCCCCACTTTTACATTAGCGTTTCGAAAGGAAATATATTATATGTGTGCTTACGTATCATATGTTGATTACTTGCACGAACAAGAAGCAAATAAATGTTATTATTAATTAGCTCACTCCATAAGATTGTATCTTCCATTGATGGCATATGAAACTGTATCCAAAAGATTGTATCTTCCACTAATGGCATATGAAATTGTATCTTCCTTCCATTAATGGCATACGAGACTGTATCCAAAAGATTTTAATTATATGTATATATCCAAAAGATTTTAGCAATATTCAGACGATAAATGAGGCATATCTCTTAATGAGCATAATTTTGTCCAATCTGTACATATATATCCGTCCAATCCCACCATGAACTGCACTAAATGCATTGCGATTTAATCTCATACATCACATATCCTTTCTCTATATAAACACGCACACCCTCTTCTCATAACCAAACCAAGACCTATCACTCCCACCATGGCAAGTAACAATCTGCTTGACTGGCCAGAACCCATTGTACCAGTGCAAACTCTTTCCAACTCTGGTACGAGCTCCTTGCCACAACAGTACATCAAGCCTCCATCTGAGCGTCCTAGTGGTGTCACAAATGACCCTAATCTCAGTATCCCAGTTATCGATCTTGCTAGCTTCTCTAATACCCCTGAACATCATCAAGAAATGCTAAAAGCAATAGCCTCTGCATGCAAGAACTGGGGTTTCTTCCAGTTAGTGAACCATGATGTGGACACGGAGGCTGTGAGGAGGATGAGAAGTGCATGGAGGGAGTTCTTTGACCTCCCCATGGAAGAGAAGAAGGTACATGCCAACTTACCGGTAACATATGAGGGGTATGGGAGCCGCCTTGGAGTTGAGAAAGGGGCAATCTTAGATTGGAGTGACTATTACTTCCTTAATCTCTTCCCAAGTGATATCAGAAACCTTGACAAGTGGCCAAAGATTCCTACTGACCTGAGGTAGATAAATATTTTTCTTTTCTCGAGAAAACGCAGCTTCATTGTTTTTTTTAATTTATCCTCATTCTTTATAAGTTCTTGCAGTTTAGAGTTTTCTGATATGTTTGGTTACACAGTTTCCTATTTGATATTGTTTTGGTATTTATGCAGGGAAGCCACTGAGAAGTATGCATGCCAACTAATAAGTCTCTGTCAAGTCTTGCTCAAGGCTATGTCCAGTAGCTTAGGGTTGGAGGAGGACTACCTCCATAATGCTTTTGGTGGCAGTGATGGCATCTCGGCTACCATGCGTGTGAACTACTATCCAAGATGCCCACAGCCTGAGCTCACTCTTGGTCTCTCATCTCACTCTGACCCCGGTGGCATCACCTTGCTCCTCACTGATGATAACGTCGAGGGGACACAGGTACGCAAGGGAGACGCATGGGTCACCGTGCAACCAGTCCCAGGTTCCTTCCTCGTAAACGTTGGTGATCAGATTCAGGTGATCGCTGTGGCCTACTTACGTTTTTCTGAAAATCTGATGTGATATGTACTATGTTTTTAAGGCGACGCTTTGCTTTAAGGCGCTGGGGGGGGGGGGGTGCCTCGACGCCTAGGTGCCTAAAGCGGACATATTTGCAAAGCGCTGGGGGGGCGCCTCGACGCCTAGGCGTCGCCTTAGAGACGCCTTAAAAACATAGGATATGTATCTTCGATTGTCTTGTCTAAAGTAGTAACATTCTCATTACACCCAATCACTATATATTTTGTGCTGATGAAGCTAACGTGTGAAATTAATGTCAATTTGTTTGCATCTATAAGGAAGTCAAGAGTACCATATATTCTTGGCTTCTTTGCAAGAGATTAAATACAATATAGAATTTTGGATAGTATGAAGCTAACCCTATGCATGTAGGTAGTTGATAAGATCCTTTTTTTTGTATTAATTATGACACTCCTTCCGATTGTACTAAATCAGCGACAATTAATATGGATCGGAGGGAATAGTAGATGTTGTTTAGAATCAACAGAATTGAATTGTATAAGATGCGTGCCTATTTAAGCATCGCGGTGAATTATGGGCAACAGGTTTTACATGTTATGCGCCTAACTCTCTTGGCCAAAGAGATTTATGGCATCCTTTTTTTTGATCTTGTGGGGGCGATAGAAGGAAGAGCTAAAAGAAAAGAAAAAAGGCAACACGTTTAAAACCTTCTAGATAGATATAGCTAGCCTGTACACTTTCTGAAGTTTCAACATATACATATACTGAACTGCTTCATTGATCAATATACTAGTAGTACGCTGGTAGATAGAACTACTGAAGTTTGTTGACATGCATGATCTGCATATTTACGCACCAGAAGATGACAGTTACACACACAGTAGCATGCCATGCAGTCCAGATACGTGAAAAAGATGATGACATAGGTGCATGCATGCAAAGAGAAGTTGAATGAAAGAGACAGCACAGCCCCCCTACGAAAAATTGCTTGTTCTTGAAGCTTCTAAAATATCTTGTGATTTTCCAGATCCTGAGCAACGGGCGTTACAGGAGCGTGGAGCACCGCGCGCTGGTCAACTCGGACAAGGAGCGCTTCACCATCGCCTTCTTCTGCAACCCTCGAGGCGACCTCCCTGTCGCTCCGGCGAGCGAGCTCGTCGGCCCGGGGTCGCCGGCGCTGTACCAGGAGCCCGTCACCTTCAGCGACTACCGCAAGTACATACGCACCAAGGGCCCCAGCGGCAAGACGCAGGTGCAGTCCATCAGCAGCACCATGCAGCCAGGGCCTGCAGCTTGATCCACCATCCCTTCTCAGTCAGCATGGATAAATCATAATAAATGTATCAGCACGGACAGCGTTTGAACCTGTTGTTATAGGTTGCCAGCAGTTGGGAGATATGGGCGTCGTGCGTGCACGTAATTTGTTTGTACAATTTGGATCCTTGGTATTGTATCTCAATCAGTGTGCCTTCCATTTTATACGAATGCTCAGTCATGTGTGTGCAATGATCACTGGGGAATCCGGTGCACCCGCACTTTGGTGCTACCGGTGCACCGGATGTCATAGAATATTTTAAAAAATCTAAAAAAAATTACAATGTTAACACAACATCAACGTATGATGTCATAAAATTTTATATAAAATTTTAAAATATTTTTTGAGATACAAAATGACAAACTTGACATCATTGTGATAATGGGCCAAATCTAAAGCCCAAGTTATGTTATGGGCTATTCAGTATTGAATTTGTCATTTTTATTTTTCAAATTATGTTTTAAATTTTGAATTGAAATTTTGTGACAACCTACATGTCGGGTGGTTGGTGCGACATATGCCAACGGGTGGCTTATCATTGTGGGAGCCAACAAAATGTCGCCGGTGCCTGGAAACGGGATAAGGCGAAGACATGCATGCCGGCGGATCTTACCCAGCTTCGAGGCTCTCCGTGGAGATAACACCCCTACTGCTGCTCTGCGGGGTCTTCGCATGGTCACTAGATCGACAAGTAGCTACAAGAGGCTCCTTGAGCTGTTCGGTGAGAGGGAGAAGAAGGGCAAGGCTAGCTTACTTCTCCTCTCGATGTGGTGTCTAAAACTCCTCGAAAAAGATCTCCCCTTGCATGGGCGCCCTGGGGGGGTTATATAGGCCTAGCCCCTAGGGGTACAATGGTAATCCAGCTGGGCGTGGGCCGTAGCTGTCTGCGTCTACGCCCGCCGGCTTCTCCGTCGGCCGATGGGGCCCGCCGACTGGTGGACCCCGCCGGATGCTAGCCTTCTGGTCGACAGGCCGGTCCCACTGCTTGGGGGGTCTTATCGGGGGCTGGTTACTGTTGCCTCGCCTCTGGTGACGAGGGCTCTGTCGTGGTAAGCATGGCTACAGTGCCGCCGCCGGGCGGCTTATCGCTGTAGCCTTACCTCGTCTTGTCTTCTTAATGAGGCGCCTCCCTCGAGGGAGGGAACTAGCCGGCTATTGGGAGTCGGCCACACCCCAGGCCGACTGTGGGAGGCCTGGCCGCCTTTGGATGTCTCCTAGACGGATGGAGCCCGCCACCCACGGGTCGTACTGACAGCTCACCGTGGGTGACGTCATGGTCAATATGGCAACAGTGCCGTGCCGGACGGGTGATGGCCGCCCCGTACGACGCACTGTGGCCATGCGCGTCCCGGGATTCGGGGGTGGCAGGCTTCACTGTAGCCACGCCCCGTCTCATCGCCGTTATGTGGGTGCAGACTCTGAGGGCACGATCTTGGCCGCCTGCTGGGGGGCGGCTTCTTGGAGTCGGCCTTCTCGTGGCCGGCTTCTTGGAGCCGACCCTCTCGTGGTTTTCTTCACAAGGATTTTAGGGCTGGGCCGCCTTCGTGCAGCCGGTTTGAGAGGTAGCCAGCTGGAGGAAGGCGGCCCCACGCCTTGGGTGCTTGGAGGCTTGCTCGGACTATAATTTTTCAGGAGAGCCAAGGGGAGATGGCTAGGCTACCCGTGGTCATTTACTCCGACAGTAGTCCCCGAAACTGGTTGGGCTCCGAGGCTGAAAAAAGACGAGAAGCTCAATCAGCTTCCTATCTTGAGGGGCCGGCAGCTGGGAGCTGGCTTTGATTTGGTGCACCGTCTTCTGGAGGTTTTGAAGCTTGAAGGCAGGAATCAGGGGGCGCGCAAGTCAGCCTGCGAGCTGACCGCTCGCCGCCTACGCGCCACATGGCACCCTACAGCTGGAAGAGCCTGCCAGCCCACGCGGGCGACGGGACGTCGCCGTAGTCCGGGGCCCGCCACTACCGGGCCTTGGCCCACGCACGGATCTTCTGTGGCCCGGGTGGACCGCGCGCCTCCCAGCGGCGGTTTCCGCACGCTGTTAAGGCGCAATAAACGCGAGACGTGGGGGAATGGGTGCCGTTAATCCCACGTCCCCCCACGCCTCGCCTCCTCGGCTTCGCCACACGAGGCTATAAGTAGGGGGAGGAGGGGGAGCGGCAAACGCTCGCACGCTCGCCCTCGCCCCGCCCCTTCCTTCTTCTTCTTCCTCTCCGTCGCCATAGCTTCCTGCCGCCGCCCGGCTCTTCCGCCAGTCTTCTTGGCTCGCCGTTGCTCTGTCGTGACAGGGTCGCGCGCCTCTCCGCCACCGCACCTTTCTCGTTGCCGCGCCGTCCCCATGGCGCTGTCGAGCTCCTGGGATGGCTCCAACGTCCATGACGACCACATTGACTTCCTGCGCCGGACGCGGCGGCTGCCAGGCACGGACTACGTGCGGGTCCATCTCGCGCCGGAGAGGAAGATCTCGCCGGCACCGGAGGAGGACGAGTGGGTAATCTTCTGCTCGCACTGCCTGCGCGGCTTCGGCCTGCCGGTGAGTGGGTTCTTCCGCTCCTTCCTCGAGTTCGATCGTCTCCAGTCGCATCACCTCACTCCAAACGCGGTGATGCTGCTGTCGGCCTTCGTCTCCTTGTGCGAGGGCTTTCTTGGCGTCCTCCCCACCCTCGAACTCTGGGGGGAATTCTTCCAGTGCAAGCTTGGCACCGTCGTCGCGGGCGTGCCCGCCCCATGCGGTGCCTTCATCGCCATGCGGCGGACGAGTGACAACAATCCGTTTCCGCCCATCCCGCTGATCAAGTCGGTGAAGCTCTGGCAGAAATCTTACTTCTACATGAAGAACGTCGCTCCGCAAGGCGACTTCGTCAATCTGCCGGCTTAGGTAGCCGGCCCGCCGGCTGGGAGGCAGCCCTCATGGTCCTACCGGGCCAGGTCGCTGTCTCAAGGTGGGGCCGCCTCCGTTGCACGGCTCTGGGTGATGATCCAGTCGGAGGGCCTGACCGGGGCCGACCTGGTGGCCGCCTTCGTGGAGCGCCGGGTGCTCCCGCTCCAGGGCCGACCTCACATGATTTGTCAGATGAGCGGCCGCTTTGACCCATGCCGGCTAAGCATCAAGGAGATGCCCCACGAGGAGGTGTCTTATATGGTGAACTATATATCCAACTGCAAGCTCGTCGAGGGGTGGCAGTACGGCAAGGAGCCGTATTCTCGCGCCAATCCTCCGCCTGTGGTAAGTTTCTCTTCTTTTCTTCTTTTCTTGTCGCTGGGTTCATGATGGCCGACTCATGATCAGTCGGCTTGTTTTCAGCAGAACCCCCTTCTTCCGCCGGCAACCAGGGCTGCGGGGGTGGAATGCCAGTTTCTCCCTGACCGCACAATGGACGACGTTGATGACCCGGACCTGGGGGCGGCCGCCATGGAAGACGACGTCGTAGGGGAAGGCGGCGAGGCAGGCGGCCCTGGGCTCGGGGCCGCCTTCGAGGACTGGCCGGATGACGATGAGGCCGAAGTTGTTCCGCACCGTCAGCCGGCGCCCGATCATCAAGGCACAGGCCCATCTGCCGCGCTGGCTGCTCGTGGTGGCGCGCAGAAACGCCGGGCCGCATCGACCCACTTTGGCAGTTGGCCAAAGAAGCCCAAGGATACCACGGCGGCGACCAAGCGGGATGAAGCGGCCACAAAGGCGGACCGCTTCCACAAGGTGGTGAAGCAGCCGCAGGCTGTTTCGGCGTAAGGGTCGCTTTTCTCACGCCTTTCTTTTTCCTCTTCGGTTGATATTCTTCTAGCCCTCTTCTTGTCTTATCAAACAGGGCCCCGCTTTCTCTCGAGCGGGCCTCTGCTGCCTCCATAGTCGGAGCCGTGGGAGGGTCTTCAAGCTCTCGCCGTGTGGATCCCCGTGCCGATCTCCTAGAGGCGACGGAGCGAAACACACGGAAGACGCGGGAGGAGCGGGAGGCAGAGGAGCGGAGGGCGGTTCGGGAGGTGAGGGAGAAGTCGGCGGAGGCGTGAGCCGACGCGACTGCCAAGGCCCAGGTGGAGGCCGCGGCTGCAGAGAGGGAGGCGGAGGCCCTACAGAACCAGTTCCGCAGCCCATCATCCCCCTTCGTGCCGCGGCTCCCGACATCCCAGTGCCCCCTACGGAGGAGGCCGGCCGCGGCCGGCCGGTGATGGAGAGGGAGGCGGTGTCGTCGCCGCCGACTGGAACGGGCCAAGGAGGCCGGCCTGATGCGCCACTCATGCAGCCGGCTGGAGGCGAGCCGACTGCGGGGGCAGATCTTGTGGTCTCGTCGTCGTCTCGTCGGCGCACGGGGAAGGTGACTTCGGCACCGGAGCCACAAAAAACTGCGGGCGCCAGCTCGTCGGCCCAGGACCTGGAAGCGGCCAGTGATAGCTCGTCCATGTGGACGTCGGGCGGTGGGACGGCCGTGCTGAACGTGGCGGCGCAGGACGTCTGGAACCGGCTTCAGGCCCAAGCTGCCGCGCTGAAGCAGTACACTCAAGAGTTTTTCACGACGCGAACGGTTATTCGGGTGAGTCCTCCTGCTCTTCGTCGATTGCTCCTGATTTCTTCTGTGGGGGCGCGTCAGCGCACCCTCTGGATGTAGTCTCCGAGTTCCAAGTCGGCTGCCGAGCAGGCGGCTTGGAACTTCTTGGTAGACTTCGATTGCCGTCTTGTTCTTACTCGCATCTCTTATCTTATCTGCAGGAGTATCATAACCTCCGCGTAGCTTCTTTCAACTCCCAGGCCCAGGAGTTGAATCAGAAAGCCACTGATCTGGCCGGGAGACAGAGTAAGTGCTTCATCTTTTATCTCAAGTGGGGGCGCGTCAGCGCACCCACTGGGTGTAGTCCCCGAGATCCGGGCCGACCGCTGAGCAGTCGGGTCGGATCTTTTCCTGATGACTTCTTTCTTATTGCCTTTTTCTTCTTCTTCATATCTGCAGGGGCCAATGCCGACTTGAGGGAGCAGCTCGGTGGGGCCCAGTCCGCCCTTCGCGCCAAGGAAACCGAGTGCAACGCCCTGGCTCAAGAGCGCGATCGCCTGGCCAAGAAATTGGCCGACCAGGAAGAGAGCCACAAGGCGGCCCTGAAGGCGGCGTAGGACAGCGAGGCCTCCCTCAAAGCTGAATATGAGACCGAGGCGACGATCTGGGCCGAGGTTAGGCAGGCGCTGAGTCAAGGCTACAGCAGGGTTGAAGATTTAATTGATGGTAAGACGCCTTCTTATTCGTTTCTTTGCCTGCCTCCTGTCATCTGACTCGTCTTTTGATTTTGAACTACTGCTTTCTTCTTTGTGCAGATTACTTTCCCGGTTACTCCGTTGCCGCTACCCAAGCCATCGAGGCCTACCGCGTTGCGCGACGGTAGGCAGGGGTCGAGATCGCGCCGGGTGCCGGCCGGTCACTTGAGGAGCAGCTTCTGGCGATTCAAGCCCGCCTGCAGCCAGATCACCGCATGCTCCACCGTCTTCAGCGCACCGGGGCACAAGTGCTGGCCGCCCTCTGGCCCGGCGAGGCGGTTCTGCGCACCCCAAGTCGGACTGCCGACTGGCTGGAGGTTGCAGTCGGCCGCTTCAAGGCTTGGAAGGCGTCACCAGCGCGGTCCGGTGCTGGGCGGGCGCTGGAGTTCATTCGAGCTTGGTATCCTGGGCTGAACTTGGACTAGCTGAGCACCTGGCGGCAGGAGGCTGACGAGGAGCTGGAGGCGGCGCGGCCGGCTATCGCCCGGCGCGCCTCGGCGATCGCCGAGTACACCGACACCAGTGCCTTTGCCCCTGAGGTGAATGATGACGGCGTAGTTCAGCCGGAGGAGTGGTTCGGGCTGAACCTGGCAGAAGGTGAGGACTCGGCGGAGGAGATTGCTTCCAGCGACGAGGGTGAAGAGGAACAGGGAGAGGATGGTGAATACGTCATGCCAGACGGCGAAGCGACCAGCCAGCCTCAGCCTGATCGTGCCTCCAGCAACGAGGCGTGTGCAAACACGCCGTCTGCAAGAGGTGATGATCATGCCGAGACTCGCCAGCCGGCCACTCCTCCAACCGGCACTGCCGTCTCTACCAACCTACCCGACTCGCCCGTCGCTCCCTTGGCCTGATCCGCCGTCCTTGCTTTTCCTGCTCGTTACTCTTTTGAACAACTTTTATTAAATTTGCACAGTTCCACCCACTGGGGGTGTATTCAAATTATATTGAATGCTGGCCTTTCGAAGGTCTTTTGTGTAAATATAATCATGCATGTGTTTGGCTTCCGTTCATGTTTTCTTTTCATCTTTTTGGCTTTTTCCTTTGCCGTCTTCCCCTGGTCGCCGCCTTCCCAGTCGGACAGCTGCTCTGCAGTCTGTGGCTGGAGAAGGACTTGACTGTTTTTTTGGGAAGACAAGTCCTCGAGTTTTCTTAGATTGTAGCAAGGTGAACGGGAAGCCGGCCAGCCGGCTGCTCTGGTAGCCGGTTGGCGGGACGGGAGGCCGGCTTGTGTTATATAAGTTCCTTAGTCCTTAGCCGTTTTTCGTGTGGGCATCCTTTCCTGCCTTTGGCTCTTGCCAGCCGGACAGTCGATTCTTCGAGTTGCGACTTTTGACAAGAGGGGGCTTGGGTGCAGGCACACTACTTATCTGACTGCAGGCAGAACTTAGATATAACTTAAGGCGGCGAGTCCCCGGGCCGACTGGTCGAACCCGGTGCCAGACAAAAAAAACAAATGTAGTAACATAATCATAGGCATGATACTCATCATTCATAGATAAAAGAGGGTAGTCCCCGAGTGCTCCTCGGGGGACCCTTTGTCTCATACTTAGTACAAAAGGTAGCATGGTACATACTGATTTTTAACTGTAAAATCTTTGGAGGAGATTGGCGTTCCATGGTCGTTCCGACTCCTTGCCGGAATCATCTCTCTTGCGTGCCTTCGACTTCTGCGTGTCGATTAGGTAGTAGGAGTCGTTGCCTAAAGCTCTGCTGATGAAGAAGGGACCCTCCCAAGGGGCCGAGAGCTTGTGATGGCCGGCTGTTCGCTGGATTAGCCGAAGCACAAGATCGCCCTCTTGGAACGATCTTGGGTTGACCTTCCGACTGTGGTAGCGGCGTAGACCCTGCTGATAGATGGCGGACCGGCTGAGGGCTAACAGCCGGCCCTCTTCCAGCAGGTCGACACCGTCTTCTCGTGCTTCCTTGGCCTCCGCCTCCGTGTACATGGTAACCCGAGGTGAGTCGAACTCTATGTCAGTTGGGATGACAGCCTCGGCACCATATACAAGGAAGAAGGGGGGGAAGCCGGTTGACTTGTTTGGGGTAGTGCGCAAACTCCAGAGGACGGCCGGCAGCTCATCGAGCCAACAGCCGGCCGAATGCTCCAGTGGCACGACCAGTCGGGGCTTGATGCCGGAGAGGATGAGGCCGTTTGCTCGCTCGACCTGGCCGTTTGACTGTGGGTGGGCAACGGACGCTAGGTCCAGCCGGATGCCTTGTGTTGCGCAGAAGCGTGCCAGTGCTCCCTTTGCAAAATTTGTTCCATTGTCGGTGATGATGCTGTGCGGTACGCCGTACCGGGTTGTGATATCTGCGATGAACGTCACGGCCGCCGGCCCATTCAACTTCTTGATCGGCTTTGCTTCAATCCACTTGGTAAATTTGTCCACAGCGACGAGCAGATGTGTCATGCCGCCGCGTGCCGACTTGAATGGGCCCACCATGTCCAGCCCCCAGACGGCAAAAGGCCAGGTGAGGGGGATGGTCTTGAGTGCAGAAGCCGGTAGGTGTTGCTTGGAACTGAAAACTTGGCACCCTTTGCAGTGTTTGACTAGCTCCTTGGCATCATCCAAAGCAGTCGGTCAGAAGAATCCATGGCGGAAAGCTTTGGCGACGAGTGATCTTGAGGCCGTGTGGTGGCCGCATTCACCTTGGTGGATGTCCTTGAGGATTGCTATGCCCTTCTCTGGCTCGACGCAGTGCTGGAAGACTCCAGTGACGCTGCGCCTAACAAGCTCTCGGTTTACTATTGTGTATGCTCCGGCTCGGCGTTGGACTTGTCTTGCCGAGATCTCGTCATTTGGCAACTCTCTATTTACTAAGAAGTTGAGGATGGGCTGGGCCCATGATGGAGCTGTTGAAGGAAATATGCCCTAGAGGCAATAATAAAGTTATTATTTATTTCCTTATATCATGATAAATGTTTATTATTCATGCTAGAATTGTATTAACCGGAAACATAATACATGTGTGAATACATAGACAAACAGAGTGTCACTAGTATGTCTCTACTTGACTAGCTCGTTGATCAAAGATGGTTATGTTTCCTAACCATAGACATGAGTTGTCATTTGATTAATGGGATCACATCATTAGGAGAATGATGTGATTGACTTGACCCATTCCGTTAGCTTAGCACTTGATCGTTTAGTTTGTTGCTATTGCTTTCTTCATAACTTATACATGTTCCTATGACTATGAGATTATGCAACTCCGTTTACCGGAGGAACACTTTGTGTGCTACCAAACGTCACAACGTAACTGGGTGATTATAAAGGTGCTCTATAGGTGTCTCCGAAGGTACTTGTTGGGTTGGCGTATTTCGAGATTAGGATTTGTCACTCCGATTGTCGGAGAGGTATCTCTGGGCCCTCTCGGTAATGCACATCACTCAAGCCTTGCAAGCATTGCAACTAATAAGTTAGTTGTGGGATGATGTATTACGAAACGAGTAAAGAGACTTGCCAGTAACGAGATTGAACTAGGTATTAAGATACCGACGATCGAATCTCGGGCAAGTAACATACCGACGACAAAGGCAACAACGTATGTTGTTATGCGGTCTGACCGATAAAGATCTTCGTAGAATATGTAGGAGCCAATATGAGCATCCAGGTTCCGCTATTGGTTATTGACCAGAGACGTCTCTCGGTCATGTCTACATAGTTCTCAAACCTGTAGGGTCCGCACGCTTAAAGTTCGGTGACGATCGTAATTAGGGTTTCTGTGTTTTGATGTATCGAAGGTTTTTCGGAGTCCCGGATGTGATCACGGACATGACGAGGAGTCTCGAAATGGTCGAGACGTAAATATTGATATATTGGAAGCCTATATTTGGATATCGGAAACGTTCCTGGTGAAATCGGGATTTTACCGGAGTACCGGGGGGTTACCGGAACCCCCCGGGGGTTATTGGGCCTACATGGGCCATAAGGGAGAAGAGGAGGGCCGGCCAGGGCAGCCACACGCCCCCTCCCCCCTTGTCCGAATAGGACAAGGAAGGGGGGGGGGCGGCACCCCCCTTTCCTCTTTCTCCCTTCCCCCTTCCTTTTCCAACAAGGCTCCCGATGGGAGTAGGACTCCTCCAGGCGCACCCATAGGGCCGGCCGCACCTCCCCCTCTCCCTCGTTTATATACGGGGGCAAGGGGGCACCCCATGACACACAGAAGTTGATCTTCGTGATCGTTCCTTAGCCGTCTGCGGTGCCCCCTTCCACCATATTCCACCTCGGTCATATTGTAGCGGTGCTTAGGCGAAGCCCTGCGTCGGTAGAACATCATCATTGTCATCACGCCGTCATGCTGACGAAACTCTCCCTCAACGTTTTGCTAGATCGGAGCTCGAGGGACGTCACCGAGTTGAACGTGTGCAGAACTCGGAGGTGTCGTACGTTCAGTACTTGGATCGGTCAGATCGGGAAGACGTACGACTACTTCCTCACATTGTGTCAACGCTTCCGTTGCCGGTCTACGAGGGTACATAGACAACACTCTCCCCTCTCGTTCCTATGCATCACCATGATCTTGTATGTGCGTAGGATTTTTTTTGAAATTACTACGTTCCCCAACAGTGGCATTAGAGCCAGGTTTTATGCGTTGATGTTATATGCACGAGTAGAACACAAGTGAGTTGTGGGCGATATAAGTCATATTGCTTACCAGCATGTCATACTTTGGTTCGGCGGTATTGTTGGATGAAACGGCCCAGACCGACATTACGCGTACGCTTACGCGAGACTGGTTCTACCGACGTGCTTTGCACACAGGTGGCTGGCGGGTGTCAGTTTCTCCAATTTTAGTTGAACCAAGTGTGGCTACGCCCGGTCCTTGCAAAGGTTAAAACAACACCAACTTGACAAACTATCGTTGTGGTTTTGATGCGTAGGTAAGAACGGTTCTTGCTAAGCCCGTAGCAGCCACGTAAAACTTGCAACAACAAAGTAGAGGACGTCTAACTTGTTTTTGCAGGGCATGTTGTGATGTGATATGGTCAAGGCATGATGCTAAATTTTATTGTATGAGATGATCATGTTTTGTAACCGAGTTATCGGCAACTGGCAGGAGCCATATGGTTGTCGCTTTATTGTATGCAATGCAATTGCGTTGTAATGCTTTACTTTATCACTAAGCGGTAGCGATAGTCGTGGAAGCATAAGATTGGCGAGACGACAACGATGCTACGATGATGATCAAGGTGTCGCGCCGGTGACGATGGTGATCATGACGGTGCTTCGAAGATGGAGTTCACAAGCACAAGATGATGATGGCCATATCATATCACTTATATTGATTGCATGTGATGTTTATCTTTTATGCATCTTATCTTGCTTTGATTGACGGTAGCATTATAAGATGATCTCTCACTAAATTTCAAGATAAAAGTGTTCTCCCTAAGTATGCACCGTTGCCAAAGTTCGTCGTGCCCAGACACCATGTGATGGTCGGGTGTGATAAGCTCTACGTCCATCTACAACAGGTGCAAGCCAGTTTTGCACACGCAGAATACTCAGGTTAAACTTGACGAGCCTAGCATATGCAGATATGGCCTCGGAACACTGAGACCGAAAGGTCGAGCGTGAATCATATAGTAGATATGATCAACATATTGATGTTCACCATTGAAAGCTACTCCATTTCACGTGATGATCGGTTATGGTTTAGTTGATTTGGATCACGTGATCACTTAGAAGATTAGAGGGATGTCCTTCTAAGTGGGAGTTCTTAAGTAATATGATTAATTAAACTTAAATTTATCATGAACTTAGTACCTGATAGTATCTTACTTGTCTATGTTTGATTGTAGATAGATGGCCCGTGCTGTTGTTCCGTTGAATTTTAATGCGTTCCTTGAGAAAGCAAAGTTGAAAGATGATGGTAGCAATTACACGGACTGGGTCCGTAACTTGAGGATTATCCTCATTGCTGCACAGAAGAATTACGTCCTGGAAGCACCGCTAGGTGCCAGGCCTGTTGCTGGAGCAACACCAGATGTTATGAACGTCTGGCAGAGCAAAGCTGATGACTACTCGATAGTTCAGTGTGCCATGCTTTACGACTTAGAATCGGGACTTCAACGACGTTTTGAACGTCATGGAGCATATGAGATGTTCCAGGAGTTGAAGTTAATATTTCAAGCAAATGCCCAGATTGAGAGATATGAAGTCTCCAATAAATTCTATAGCTGCAAGATGGAGGAGAATAGTTCTGTCAGTGAACATATACTCAAAATGTCTGGGTATCATAATCACTTGACTCAACTTGGAGTTAATCTTCCTGTTGATATTGTCATTGACAGAGTTCTTCAATCACTGCCACCAAGCTACAAGAGCTTCGTGATGAACTATAATTTGCAAGGGATGGATAAGACAATTCCCGAGCTCATCGCAATGCTAAAGGCCGCGGAGGTAGAAATCAAGAAGGAGCATCAAGTGTTGATGGTCAACAAGACCGCCAGTTTCAAGAAAAAGGGCAAAGGGAAGAAGAAGGGGAACTTCAAGAAGAACAGTAAGCAAGTTACTGCTCAGGACAAGAAACCCAAATCTGGACCTAAGCCTGAAACTGAGTGCTTCTACTGCAAGCAAACTGGACACTAGAAGCGGAACTGCCCCAAGTATTTGGCGGATAAGAAGGATGGCAAGGTGAACAAAGGTATATGTGATATACATGTTATTGATGTGTACCTTACTAGAGCTCGCAGTAGCACCTGGGTATTTGATACTGGTTCTGTTGCTAACATTTGCAACTCGAAACAGGGACTACGGATTAAGCGAACACCGGCAAAGGACGAGGTCACGATGCGCGTGGGAAATGGTTCCAAAGTCGATGTGATCGCGGTCGGCACGCTACCTCTACATCTACCTTCGGGATTAGTTTTAGACCTAAATAATTGTTATTTGGTGCCAGCATTGAGCATGAACATTATATCTGGATCTTGTTTGATGCGAGACGGTTATTCATTTAAATCAGAGAATAATGGTTGTTCTATTTATATGAGTAATATCTTTTATGGTCATGCACCTTTGAAGAGTGGTCTATTTTTGATGAATCTCGATAGTAGTGATACACATATTCATAATGTTGAAACCAAAAGATGCAGAGTTGATAATGATAGTGCAACTTATTTGTGGCACTGCCGTTTAGGTCATATCGGTGTAAAGTGCATGAAGAAACTCCATACTGATGGAGTTTTGGAATCACTCGATTATGAATCAATTGGTACTTGCGAACCGTGCGTCATGGGCAAGATGACCAAAACGCCGTTCTCCGGTACTACGGAGAAAGCAACGGATTTGTTGGAAATCATACATACAGATGTATGTGGTCCGATGAATATTGAGGCTCGTGGCGGATATCGTTATTTTCTCACCTTCACAGATGATTTAAGAAGATATGGGTATATCTACTTAATGAAACATAAGTCTGAAACATTTGAAAAGTTCAAAGAATTTTAGAGTGAAGTTGAAAATCATCATAATAAGAAAATAAAGTTTCTATGATCTGATCGTGGAGGAGAATATTTGAGTTACGAGTTTGGTCTACATTTGAAACAATGCGGAATAGTTTCGCAACTCACGCCACCCGGAACACCACAGCGTAATGGTGTGTCCGAATGTCGTAATCGTACTTTACTAGATATGGTGCGATCTATGATGTCTCTTACAGATTTACCGCTATCGTTTTGGGGTTATGCTTTAGAGACGGCTGCATTCACGTTAAATAGGGCACCATCGAAATCCGTTGAGATGACGCCTTATGAACTGTGGTTTGGCAAGAAACCAAAGTTGTCGTTTCTAAAAGTTTGGGGTTGCGATGCTTATGTGAAAAAGCTTCAACCTGATAAGCTCGAACCCAAATCGGAGAAATGTGTCTTCATAGGATACCCAAAGGAAACTGTTGGGTACACCTTCTATCACAGATCCGAAGGCAAGACTTTCGTTGCTAAGAATGGATCCTTTCTAGAGAAGGAGTTTCTCTCGAAAGAAGTGAGTGGGAGGAAAGTAGAACTTGATGAGGTAACTGTACCTGCTCCCTTATTGGAAAGTAGTACATCACAGAAACCGGTTCTGTGACACCTACACCAATTAGTGAGGAAGCTAATGATAATGATCATGAAACTTCAGATCAAGTTACTACCGAACCTCGTAGATCAACCAGAATAAGATCCGCACCAGAGTGGTACGGTAATCCTGTTCTGGAAGTCATGCTACTAGATCATGATGAACCTACGAACTATGAAGAAGCGATGGTGAGCCCAGATTCCGCAAAATGGCTAGAAGCCATGAAATCTGAGATGGGATCCATGTATGAGAACAAAGTGTGGACTTTGGTTGACTTGCCCATTGATCGGCAAGCAATTGAGAATAAATGGATCTTCAAGAAGAAGACTGACGCTGACGGTAATGTTACTGTCTACAAAGCTCGACTTGTTGCAAAAGGTTTTCGACAAGTTCAAGGGATTGACTACGATGAGACCTTCTCACCCGTAGCGATGCTTAAGTCTGTCCGAATCATGTTAGCAATTGCCGCATTTTATGATTATGAAATTTGGTAAATGGATGTTAAAACTGCATTTCTGAATGGATTTCTGGAAGAAGAGTTGTATATGATGCAGCCAGAAGGTTTTGTCGATCCAAAGGGAGCTAACAAAGTGTGCAAGCTCCAGCGATCCATTTATGGACTGGTGCAAGCCTCTCGGAGTTGGAATAAACGCTTTGATAGTGTGATCAAAACATTTGGTTTTGTACAGACTTTTGGAGAAGCATGTATTTACAAGAAAGTGAGTGGGAGCTCTGTAGCATTTCTGATATTATATGTGGATGACATATTATTGATTGGAAATGATATAGAATTTCTGGATAGCATAAAGGGATATTTGAATAAGAGTTTTTCAATGAAAGACCTCGGTGAAGCTGCTTACATATTGGGCATTAAGATCTATAGATATAGATCAAGACGCTTAATTGGACTTTCACAAAGCACATACCTTGACAATGTTTTGAAGAAGTTCACAATGGATCAGGTAAAGAAAGGGTTCTTGCTTGTGTTACAAGGTGTGAAGTTGAGTAAGACTCAATGTCCGACCACCGCAGAAGATAGAGAGAAAATGAAAGATGTTCCCTATGCTTCAGCCATAGGCTCTATCATGTATGCAATGCTGTGTACTAGACCTGATGTGTGCCTTGCTATAAGTCTAGCAGGGAGGTACCAAAGTAATCCAGGAGTGGATCACTGGACAGCGGTCAAGAACATCCTGAAATACCTGAAAAGGACTAAGGATATGTTTCTCGTATATGGAGGTGACAATGAGCTCATCATAAATGGTTACGTTGATGCAAGCTTTGACACTGATCCGGACGATTCTAAATCGCAAACCGGATACGTGTTTATACTGAACGGTGGAGCTGTTAGTTGGCGCAGTTCTAAACAAAATGTCGTGGCGGGATCTACATGTGAAGCGGAGTACATAGCTACTTCAGAAGCAGCAAATGAAGGAGTCTGGATGAAGGAGTTCATATCTGATCTAGGTGTCATACCTAGTGCATCGGGTCCAATGAAAATCTTTTGTGACAATACTGGTGCAATTGCATTGGCGAAGGAATCCAGATTTCACAAGAGAACCAAGCACATCAAGAGACGCTTCAATTCCATTCGGGATTTAGTCCAAGTGGGAGACATAGAAATTTGCAAGATACATACGGATCTGAATGTTGCAGACCCGCTGACTAAGCCTCTTCCACGAGCAAAACATGATCAGCACCAAGGCTCCATGGGTGTTAGAATCATTACTGTGTAATCTAGATTATTGACTCTAGTGCAAGTGGGAGACTGAAGGCAATATGCCCTAGAGGCAATAATAAAGTTATTATTTATTTCCTTATATCATGATAAATGTTTATTATTCATGCTAGAATTGTATTAACCGGAAACATAATACATGTGTGAATACATATACAAACAGAGTATCACTAGTATGCCTCTACTTGACTAGCTCATTGATCAAAGATGGTTATATTTCCTAACCATAGACATGAGTTGTCAGTTGATTAACGGGATCACATCATTAGGAGAATGATGTGATTGACCTGACCCATTCCGTTAGCTTAGCACTTGATCGTTTAGTTTGTTGCTATTGCTTTCTTCATTACTTATACATGTTCCTATGACTATGAGATTATGCAACTCCCGCTTACCGGAGGAACACTTTGTGTGCTACCAAACGTCACAACGTAACTGGGTGATTATAAAGGTGCTCTATAGGTGTCTCCGAAGGTACTTGTTGGGTTGGCGTATTTCGAGATTAGGATTTGTCACTATGATTGTCGGAGAGGTATCTCTGGGCCCTCTCGGTAATGCACATCACTCAAGCCTTGCAAGCATTGCAACTAATAAGTTAGTTGCGGGATGATGTATTACGGAACGAGTAAAGAGACTTGCCAGTAACGAGATTGAACTAGGTATTAAGATACCGACGATCGAATCTCGGGCAAGTAACATAGCGATGAAAAAGGCAACAACGTATGTTGTTATGCGGTCTGACCGATAAAGAACTTCGTAGAATATGTAGGAGCCAATATGAGCATCCAGGTTCCACTATTGGTTATTGACTTGAGATGTGTCTCGGTCATGTCTACATAGTTCTCGAACCCGTAGGGTCCGCACGCTTAAAGTTCGGTGACGATCGTGTAACGCCCCGAGACCGATGTGCCAGGTGTCTTCGAGTTATTCGCTGCCGTTGCCATGTCATTCGCTTGCGTGTTGCATTTTATCATGTCATCATGTGCATTGCATCATCATGTTTTCAAAACTTGCATCCGTCCCGGTTTCCCCAGTTCCGTCCGTTGTCCGTTCTGAGCCCAGAAACACTTGCACACGCCCGCGGCACCTTCGAAATATTATTTTATAAGTGGCCGGTAAATGTTCTCGGAATGGGATGAAAGTTGGCATGTGGTGTTGTTATGTTGTTAGTAGGTCGCCTGCCAAGTTTCATCGCATTCGGAGCTCGTTTGATAGCCCAACCGTTAAACTATAGCGGCAATATAGCCAGTCTAACGTCGGACGTTTTCGGTCTCCGGAAACAGTCGCCGGGCCTCTCTCTCTTCTCTTCTCTCAGCTCGAGACCGTCTACACAGCTCACTACCAACCGCCAGGCCCCGAAACCCTCTTTGCACAGTGCATCGAACTCCCCCTCGCGCGCGTCTGAAAACTGTCCCGGACCCGACCCGGGCAGTCGTCACCGTTGGGTCCGGAACATCCCCAAACATCTTCAAAACGTCTCCGTTTTGTTAATTGGACTTCTTAGTCTATTTTTCTCGACCGCCCGATTACGATCGGACGGACCGAATACCCACTAACCTAGTCCAATAACGTATATAAGTGGGCAATCCTAAGTTTTAGGCTAGTTGTCCCATTTTTCCCTCACCCGCCGCCTCCACACTCCCGCATCCACCTCGGGATCCTCCCAGATCGGATCGATCCAATCGACCAGCGCCACATCGCCTCCTCCTCCATCCTCTGCTGCTCCCTCGCTCAACCCCCTGCATCCAGTGCCTTCCCGCGCCGGCAACCGAGTCCCCCACGCAGAGCCACCTCCTGCCGCCGTTCACCTCGACTGCGCCCGAGCCTTCCCCTACCCGAGCCATGCCTCGTCCTTGGCCCCCTCCTCGCCTCGCCGTACAACAACGAACGTCGCCGCTGAAGCTCCTCCGCCATTGACGCCGGTCCCCAAGGTCGTGCCTCTCCTCCTCCTCACCTTCCCCTCCTTCTGTTTTCCCCTGCCATGGACTCTCTCCTCACGTTACTCTCTCTGGAGTAGCAGTACGACGCCGCCGCCTGGAGTGTCCCCTCCGCCAACTTCCTCTGTCTCTGGTTCCGAGTGGCCTCGCTGCCTCGCCAACAGGAGCAGCAGCAGAGCCGTGGACAGGCCAGCCCCTCGCGCCCCTCTCCTTCCTCCTTCTCCCTGTCATCATCTCCTCCCTTTCTCTCTCTGATTCCCGTCGTGGCCGTCCTCGCAGGTAACCGAGCTCCGAACTGCGCCGCCCGGCCATGGATGCCGCCATGGACGCTGAGCTCCTCAAGCTCGGTGGCGTCCAGGCCCGTTTCCAGCTAGATCCGAACGCCCTGTACCTCGCCGCCCCTTCGCCCGCTCGCCGGAGCTCTGCTCCCAGCCGTTCTCGCCGCCAAGTCTGTCGCTCTGAACCTGTCGCTGCCGTCTTTCTTCAGAGACGAGCAGAGGAGCTCGCCCGGTCCAGCCGCGTTTGTTGACCGCGTCCAACTGCTCGATCTGCCAGCGCTTAGCCTCGATTTGGAAAGGCCCAGTGGCCTGCCAGCGCCCGAGGCCCAGCTGTGCGCCTAGCAGCCAGATCCGGCCTACCCTGCTTCCTCCATAATTGGGCCCGGCCCATGGGTGAGGCACACCCCCAGCGCCCACCTTTTTTTCCTGATGTTGGGCCAGTTCTTGTTTCGGCCCATAATGGATTTTTTCAGATCTAGAGATTTTGTCTTTATTCAGAGAGTGCAGTTTTTTAGAAAACCCCTTAGCCTTCATGCATTTAATATCTCACAAACTAAGCATCACATGTAAAAACTTTGTATACAAAACTTGCTTAGATTTTCATCTAGTTTAATAATTTTCAAATTTCATGAATGTTTGACTTGTTTAAAATGTTGTCTGGTTAAATTTGCTCCTATGCCATGTTAAAATGCTTTATTTCATAACTAAATAACCGTAACTCGGAATTTAACAAACTTTATATGTAAATGGGGTAGAAAAATGCCTAGTTTAACATGATGCACTCATCTAGCATGTTTAACAACTCTAAAATTATGTTTAGGGCAGAACAGTACCAAACCTAATATATGCATATGTGGAGTTTCCGGACTTGCTGTTTTGTTGTTCCGGCCTCATTTAAACTTGCCTAGATTAGATAGTTTCATCATGCTTCACCTCTTGCCATGCTAACAACATTTAACCTTGTTGGGTACATAAACGAGAGAGAAGTAAATAAGTCATGTGGTGTTTTCTTCAATATGCAACTCCGTTGCATATTGAGCTCCAGTTAATTTGTAGGATTGTTTGTGCATCTTGCCATGCCATGCTTCATTAAACCGGACATGCATCATACTTGATTGTGCATCATGCCATGTTTATGGGGTGGTTTTTTACTATGTTGTTTGCTTTCTTTCCGGTGTATTTCTTCTCGATAATCCGATAACGTCGCGTTTGTGAGGACCCGTTCGACTACGTCCGTTTGTCTTCTTCATGGACTCGTTCTTCTTCCTTGCGGGATCTCAGGCAAGATGATCATACCCTCGAAATCACTTCTATCTTTGCTTGCTAGTTGCTCGCTCTTTTGCTATGCCTATGCTGCGATACCTACCACTTGCTTTTCATGCCTCCTATATTGTTGAACCAAGCCTCTAACCCACCTTGTCCTAGCAAACCGTTGTTTGGCTATGTTACCGCTTTGCTCAGCCCCTCTTATAGCGTTGTTAGTTGCAGGTGAAGATTGAAGGTTGTTCCTTGTTGGAACATGGAGATGTTGTTCCTGGTTGGAACATGTTTACTTGTTTGGATATCACAATATCTCTTATTTAATTAATGCATCTATATACTTGGTAAAGGGTGGAAGGCTCGGCCTTATGCGTGGTGTTTTGTTCCACTCTTGCCGCCCTAGTTTCCGTCATATCGGTGTTATGTTCCCAGATTTTGCATTCCTTACGCGGTTGGGTAATAATGGGAACCCCTTGACAGTTCGCCTTGAATAAAACTCCTCCAGCAATGCCCAACCTTGGTTTTACCATTTGCACTAACAACCTACCACCTTCCCTTGGGTTCTGCAAACTCAAGGGTCATCTTTATTCTAATCCCCCCCCCCCGGGCCAGTGCTCCTCTGAGTGTTGGTCCGAACTGAGCTACCTGCGGGGCCACCTCGGGGAAACTTGAGGGTTGGTTTTACTCGTAGCTAGTCTCATCTAAGTGTGCCCTGAGAAAGAGATATGTGCAGCTCCTATCGGGATTTGTCGGCACATTCGGGCGGTGTTGCTGGATTTGTTTTAACTTGTCGAAGTGTCTTGTAGAACCAGGATACCGAGTCTAATCGGAATGTCTCGGGAGGAGGTCTATTCCTTCGTTGACCGTG